>NC_091374.1:20258147-20353147 GCF_038502225.1 Cherax quadricarinatus
ACCTGCCTTGAAAGGTGCTGCTAGTGTGCAGCAATACTCCAGCCTAGATAGAACAAGTGACCTGAAGAGTGTCATCATGGGCTTAGCCTCCCTAGTTTTGAAGGTTCTCATTATCCATCCTGTCATTTTTCTAGCAGATGCGATTGATACAATGTTATGGTCCTTGAAGGTGAGATCCTCCGACATGATCACTCCCAGGTCTTTGACGTTGGTGTTTCGCTCTATTTTGTGGCCAGAATTTGTTTTGAACTCTGATGAAGATTTAATTTCCTCATGTTTACCATATCTGAGTAATTGAAATTTCTCATTGTTGAACTTCATATTGTTTTCTGCAGCCCACTGAAAGATTTGGTTGATGTCCACCTGGAGCCTTGCAGTGTCTGCAATGGAAGACACTGTCATGCAGATTCGGGTGTCATCTGCAAAGGAAGACACGGTGCTGTGGCTGACATCCTTGTCTGTGTCGGATATGAGGATGAGGAACAAGATGGGAGCGAGTACTGTGCCTTGTGGAACAGAGCTTTTCACCGTAGCTGCCTCGGACTTTACTCTGTTGACGACTACTCTCTGTGTTCTGTTAGTGAGGAAATTATAGATCCATCAACCGACTTTTCCTGTTATTCCTTTAGCACACATTTTGTGCGCTATTACGCCATGGTCACACTTTTCGAAGGCTTTTGCAAAGTCTGTATATATTACATCTGCATTCTTTTTGTCTTCTAGTGCATTTAGGACCTTGTCGTAGTGATCCAATAGTTGAGACAGACAGGAGCAACCTGTTCTAAACCCATGTTGCCCTGGGTTGTGTAACTGATGGGTTTCTAGATGGGCGGTGATCTTGCTTCTTAGGACCCTTTCGAAGATTTTTATGATATGGGATGTTAGTGCTATTGGTCTGTAGTTCTTTGCTGTTGCTTTACTGCCCCCTTTGTGGAGTGGGGCTATGTCTGTTGTTTTTAGTAACTGTGGGACGACCCCCGTGTCCATGCTCCCTCTCCATAGGATGGAAAAGGCTCGTGATAGGGGCTTCTTGCAGTTCTTGATGAACACAGAGTTCCATGAGTCTGGCCCTGGGGCAGAGTGCATGGGCATGTCATTTATCGCCTGTTCGAAGTCATTTGGCATCAGGATAACATCGGATAGGCTTGTGTTAATCAAATTTTGTGGCTCTCTCATAAAAAATTCATTTTGATCTTCAACTCTCAGTCTGGTTAGCGGCTTGCTAAAAACTGAGTCATATTGGGACTTGAGTAGCTCACTCATTTCCTTGCTGTCATCTGTGTAGGACCCTTCTTGTTTAAGTAGGGGCCCAATACTGGACGTTGTTCTCGATTTTGATCTGGCATAGGAGAAGAAATACTTTGGGTTTCTTTCGATTTCATTTATGGCTTTTAGTTCTTCCCGTGATTCCTGACTCCTAAAGGATTCTTTTAGCTTAAGTTCGATGCTTGCTATTTCTCTGACCAGTGTCTCCCTACGCATTTCAGATATATTGACCTCTTTTAGCCGCTCTGTTATTCTTTTCCATCGCCTGTAAAGGGAGCGCCTGTCTCTTTCTATTTTACATCTACTCCTCCTTTTTCTTAGAGGAATAAGCCTTGTGCATACATCGAGTGCCACCGAGTTAATCTGTTCTAGGCATAAGTTGGGGTCTGTGTTGCTTAGTATATCTTTCCAGCTTATATCGGTTAGGACTTGGTTTACTTGGTCCCACTTTATGTTTTTGTTATTGAAGTTGAATTTGGTGAATGCTCCCTCGTGACTAGTCTCATTATGTCGGTCTGGGGCTCCACGCATACATGTCTGAACCTCAATTATGTTGTGATCTGAGTATATTGTTTTTGATATGGTGACATTTCTTATCAGATCATCATTGTTAGTGAAGATGAGGTCTAGTGTATTCTCCAGTCTAGTAGGCTCTATTATTTGCTGGTTTAAATTGAATTTTGTGCAGAGATTTAAAAGCTCGTGTGAGTGTGAGTTTTCATCAGAGCTGCCTCCTGGTGTTATTACTGCAACAATATTATTTGCTATATTCGTCCATTTTAGGTGCCTTAAGTTGAAATCCCCCAGGAGCAAGATGTTGGGTGCAGGAGCTGGAAGATTTTCCAGACAGTGGTCAATTTTTAACAGCTGTTCCTGGAATTGCTGGGATGTTGCATCCAGAGGCTTGTAGACTACCACAATGACTAGGTTTTGGTTCTCGACCTTTACTGCTACAACTTCCACTACATCATTTGAGGCATTTAGCAGTTCTGTGCAAACAAGTGACTCTGCAATGTACAGGCCAACCCCCCCCCCCCTTTTGCCTGTTCACTCTGTCACATCTGTATAGGTTGTAACCTGGGATCCATATTTCGTTGTCCAAGTGATCCTTTATGTGGGTCTCAGTGAAAGCCGCGAACATTGCCTTTGCTTCTGCAAGCAGTCCACGGATGAAAGGTATTTTGTTGTTTGTTGCTTGGATTAATTTTTCATTATTTCTTATGGGGAAAATTGATTCGCTTTTCGATATTTTCGATATTCGATGAGCTCTCAGGAACGAATTAATATCGAATACCGGGGGTTCACTGTATTTCTTATGGGGAAAATTAATTCGGCTAACGATAATTTCGGCTTATGATGAGCTCTCAGGAATGGATTAATATCGTAAGGTGGGGGTCCACTGTATTATTATTATTATTATTATTATTATAATGATAGAGCTTCAGTTCCCTAAATTAATAATAATAATAATTATTATTATAATGATAGAGCTTCAGTTCCCTAAATTAATAATAATAATAATAATAATAATAATAATAATAATAATAATAATGCATAATATGTACGTAATAACAATTCAGACTGCTTCTGCTAGTTGGCTCAGCTGGTAAGCAGTAAACATGTTTACATCCCTGTTGGGGGCAGTTCTCTCGTGCTTGTTTGCATTTTTTTAGTCATTTGGCCAAATTTCTTTTTTTCTAACCATGGGTCCTAGTGATCTATTGCAGTTAGCCTCAAAAATACTCAGTTTTCTCTTACAGTAGGAACATGGGCAGATACTATAGTCAAATTGGGACAGAAATGGTGACACTTCTGCCGCTGCCTCTGCCACCATATTATGGCCTATTTTATTCATTCTAGAGTATATATCATGTTTCTGTGCTAATTATATTGTTTATTATATCATATAAGATGAATTGTGATAGATAAATAAGCCGTACAGTTGATAATAGTGCCCTATTCAAGTATTTTTCTTGTCTCACCAGAGTGCAGGAACGAATTAATGGCTTTTCAATTAATTTAAATGAGGAAAATTAATTTGATATACGAGTAAATTGAGTTACGAGCTAGCTCCTGGAATGGATTAAACTTGTAAGTCAAGGTTCCACTGTATCAAATTAGTGTATGTTCCTATTACACTACTGTGCAATTCCTTGTACCATCTTTTACTATCTAGTACCAACTTCCTCATATAATATTTCTTTTTGTGCTATTAATTGCACAAATTTTATGCTATAAAGCAAATCTTACTCCCAGATTAATTTTATATCATAGTTACTATCTAACCATTTAATTTTGATTACCACTCCTTAATTTAGACCCTTTATATATTTCTCCTGAAATAGTTCTCTACATACCAATACCTTGTACTGCCCTTTATTCAGTAATTGCTATACTCTTAGTTTTAATAACAATTAAGGGGCTAATTCAGGTGCTAAAATATTTTTCCCTCTTGTTCATATAGTCACGTTCGTTAAAATAATTAAGTTGCTAACTTAGGTGCTACTGTATTTTACTTTCTTTCGTTTATTATTATATTCACTAGCTCCTTTATTTTAGCTTTAAATATCTACCTTAGTTCATATATTCACATTTGTTAAAATAATTAAGGGCAAACTCAGATGCTAAAGTGAATAATTTCTTTGTTTTACTATAATAATCCCTAGCTCTTTTATTCTGTTTTAGTTTTTGAATATTTACATAGTACCACATGGTACATTGGTGCCATGTCATACAATGGTGTCATATGGTACAATGTGCCATATGGTACATTATACCATATGGTACATTATACCATATGGTACATTGTACCATATGGTACATTATATAATGGTATAATGGTACATTATACCATATGGTACATTATACCATATGGTACATTATACCATATGGTACATTATACCATATGGTACATTATACCATATGGTACATTGTACCATATAGTACAGGGTACAGGGACCCTAATGGAAATAAGTCTGTCTGACTTTTTTGGGTTATCCTAGGTTCTCCAAACATATGCTGATAAGTATGATATTCTATGTAACTTTTTTTGTGTATACCTAAATAAACTTACTTACAATACCACATGCACTTGAGTAAGTTTTTTCAGGTGTACACAAATACAATTATATGGATTATTATACATAGCAGCATATGTATAAAATCCTAGGATAAGCTAAAAAAGTCAGGGTGACTTATTTCCATAGGGATCCCTGTATCTGTACCATATGGTGTCCTGTACTGTATGGTACCCTGTTCCATATGGTACCCTGTTCCATATGGTACCCTGCACAATATTACCCTACACCATATGTTATCCTGTACTGCATGGTACTCTATACCATATAGTACAATGTACCATATGGTACCCTGTAACATATGATACCGTGTACCATATGGTCAATACGAGGTGTTGGTGGCACAAGACACCAGCCAAGACTGAGTGACGACACAAGCTAGCTACTGACTCAGCAGTTTCCAAGACAAAGCACTTTGTCATCCACCTCAAAGAACATGTCGAGTAGCTGCACATTTATTTATTTATTTGAACATGATACATTGAAGTACAAAAAAAATACAGTGGTTAAGTGTAACATGCCAAAGGCCCTTGTATGCAGAGCATTACGGGCAGGCTTAAAATTAACTTAAGATTTACTAAGCAATGATATATTCAGTGGTAAACATTATTGTAAACAGATAACAATTAAGCACAAATGAGTAGTTTCTTTTATATTCACAGGTAATGAATTCCAGATTTTTGGGCCTTTTATGTGCATCGAGTTTTTGCATAGCGTGAGATGGACACGAGGACATCAAAGAGTGATCTGTGTCTAGTGTTATGGTCATGTGTTCTGTTGAGGTTGGTAAGGAGACGTTTGAGGGGAGGGTTTATATCCGAGTTAAGTGTTCTATGTATGTAGTAGGTACAATAATAAGTATGGATGTTTTGTATGGTGAGTAGGTTTAGAGTTTTGAATATCGGTGGAGTGTGCTGCCTGTAGTGGGGATTTATCATCATTCTGACTGCAGCCTTTTTGTTGGGTAATTATTGGTCTGAGATGGTTTATTGTTGTTGAGCCCTATGCACAAATTCCATAGGGGAGATAGGAGTAAATAAATGAGTGATATAGGGCCAGGAGGGCTGACTGTGGAACATAATACCGTATCTTCAATAGTATACCTACAGTCTTCGAAATTTTCTTGGAAATTTGTTGTATATGTGTTTGAAATTTGAGTTTATTATCAAGGTGGATTCCTAAGAATTTTCCCTCTGTGAGCTTTGTGATAGGTGATCCATTTATCATTGTGTTAAGAGGGATATCTGTAGCTCTGTTACCAAACTGAATGAATTAGTTTTTGTCAATGTTGAGAGTAAGTTTGTTAGTCCTCATCCAGATAGATGTTTTCTGTAATTCGGTATTCACAGTATTGGCTAGCAGGACTGGGCTCGGGTGAGAGAAGACGTATGTAGTGTCATCTGCAAATAGTGTGGGTTTGTGTAGTTGCAATGCATTTTGTAGGTCATTTGTGTAAATGAGAAAGAGAAGAGGGCCAAGGACACTTCCCTGTGGGACACCAACTGTAATTGGCTGTGCAGAAGTTTGCTCCATTTGTGTACACACATTGGCTTCTGTTGCTGAGGTATGACTTAAGGTAGTTGAGGGAGTGCCCTCTTATACCACAGTGCGGCAATTTTATGTGGCGCAAGTCATGGTCAACTGTATCAAAATCTTTGCGTAAATCAATGAAGATCCCCAGTGGGACTTCTATTTTCTCTAGTGTAGTGTATATTTGTTCTAGCATGTGTATAATAGCATCATTCATATTTTTATTAGGCCTGAACCCAAACTGACAGGGGTTGAGTATGTTGTGAGAGATGAGGTAGGAATAGATTTGCTTATGAATTAAATTTTCAAAGATTTTAGAGAGAGGGTGTAAGTTGGATACTGGCCTATAGTTATTCAAGTCTGTTTGGTCTCCTCCTTTATGGATCGGGGTGACCCTCGCTATTTTGAGAACTGCAGGGAAGGTAGAGGATTCGATTGATTTGTTAACCCTAAAACTGTCCAAGCAGATCTACGTTCACATGCGCAGTGCTCCAAAAGTAGATCTATGTTTTTTTTACACTTTTTCAAATGTAAAAAAAGAAAAGATATACTTTTTTTACATACTTTCAAATGTTGAAAAAACATAGGTCTACATTTGGACAGTTCAAGGGTTAAAGAGTGTTGCAATGATTGGTGACAGCACTTGCGACACTTCTTTGTATATAAAGGGTGGTAAGGTATTTAAATCTCCTGTCTTGTTTTTTAGTGTGCTGATAATAAGGGAGACTTCTGTTGGGTTAGTCGGAGCTAGGAACAGTGTGTTTGAGTAGTTGCCAGTGAGGTAGTCATTGGGTAGGGTATTTGAGCTTGGAATTTTATTGGCAAGGTTTTTTCCTATGGTGGAGAAGAAATCATTGAGTCTGTTTGCTGTTTCAGTTGGTGGGAGTTGGGGTTCATCTGGTTTTGTTAGTTCAGTTGTGCTATTTCGTGATATCTTTTCTATATCACCTTTTAAGTTGGATAATCTGTTCTCATAATACAAATTTTTAGCCCTTCTTATCAGGCTGGTTAGGACTGACGAGTAACGTTTTGTTTGGTCTCTGGTTATGTGACCCATTCTGTACTGTTTTTCGTATAGGTGCTTTGTATTTATGGATTTGAGGATGCTGGGTGTTAGCCAGGGACTGTTCAGTCTCTTAGCTGTCATCTGTTTAGTTTTTTTTTTTAGGGAAGTGCTTGTTATAGAGGTATTGGGTCTTTTTTAGAGATTTATTAATACATTCATCAATATCTGTATAGATTTCTAGCTCAGTGTGCCAGTCAATGTTTGTCATTGCTGTTGTGAAGTTATTAATGGCTGCCTCATTGTGAAGTCTGAAAGTGACTTTAGTAGTGTCTTGGGGTAATTTGCCTAGATTAGTTATGAGGAAGGTAGGGTAGTGGTTTGTGGTATTATCTGTGATTATGCCTGATTTTTAAAGGAGATATGGTGTTGGTCCAGATGTGGTCTAGTAGGGAAACACTAGTCTCTGTAACTCTTGTAGGTTTTGTTACTGTTGGTAGCAACAAGCAGTTACTCATAGTGTTTGTGAATTCAGTAACGTGTGGGTCTGGGTCTTGCAGGAGATTTATACTGAAGTCACATGAGAGTAGTATGTGATCTTTATTCCTGCGTGCATCAGTTATCATTATTCACTAAAATGGCTGTTTGACTGTGGTACTCTGTAGATGTTTATCACTGTGAGAAGTTTTTGTAGGTATTTGGATTAGAATTTAGCTATTATATATTCCCCATGTTCATCCCTTGTGCAAGTATTAGTGATACATTCTAGTTGGTCTGAGTAGTATATAGCTGTGCCACCCCCTTGTTGATCTGGCCTACAGTTGTGTATGGCTGTGTAACCAGGAATGGCATAGACATCTGTAGTATCAGGCTTTAGCCAGGTTTTGGTGAGAGTAATGATGGACATACTGGCATGCAGGGAATTTAGTAATGCTATGAGGTCATCGTAATGTTTGCTTAAAGATCTAATATTGTAGTTAAAGACAGTTTTGTTGTTGTTGGCTCTAAGAAGTGCCTTTGATTGCTCTGCTGTGTAGTAATTACAGTTACTGTTTGATTCATTTAAGTCATTCAATAAGAGGTTGGTATCAGGATCAAATATGCAATAGAGAAAAAAGAAGTCCCACAGGGGATCTTCATTGACTTACGTAAAGCTTTTGATACAGTTGACCATGACTTGCTCCACGTAAAATTGTCACACTATGGTATTAGAGGGCACTCCCTCAACTACCTCAAGTCTTACCTCAGCAACAGAAGCCAATATGTGTACGCAAATGGGGCAAGCTCTTCCGCACAACCAATTACAGTTGGTGTCCCACAGGGAAGTGTCCTTGGCCCTCTTCTCTTTCTCCTATACATAAATGACCTACCAAATGCTTCGCAATTACTCAAACCCACACTTTTTGCAGATAACACCACATACGTCTTCTCTCACCCGAGCCCAGTCACGCTAGCCAATACTGTAAACACCGAATTACAGAAAATATCTACCTGGATGAGGACTAACAAACTTACACTAAACATTGACAAAACCTACTTCATTCAGTTTGGTAACAGAGCTACAGATGTACCTCTTAACATAACAATAAACGGATCACCTATCACAAAGCTAACAGAGGGAAAATTCTTAGGAATCCACCTCGATAATAGACTCAAATTTCATACACATATACAACAAATTTCTAAGAAAATTTCCAAGACTGTAGGCATACTATCGAAGATACGGTACTATGTTCCACAGTCAGCCCTCCTGGCCCTTTATCACTCTCTTATTTACCCCTATCTCACCTATGGAATTTGTGCATGGGGCTCAACAACAATTACCCATCTCAGACCACTAATTACCCAACAAAAGGCTGCAGTTAGAATAACAAATTCTCACTACAGGCAGCACACTCCACCAATATTCAAAACACTCAACCTACTCACCATACAAAACATCCATACTTATTATTGCACTTATTACATACATAGAACACTTAACTCTGATATTACCCCTCCCCTCAAACATCTCCTTGCCAACCTCAACAGAACACATGACCATAACACAAGGCACAGATCACTCTTTGATGTTCCTCGTGTCCATCTCACGCTATGCAAAAACTCAATGCACATAAAAGGCCCTAAAATCTGGAATTCATTACCTGTAATTATAAAAGAAACACTACCTGTTTATAAATTCAAGTCTCTTCTCAAAGTTCACTTACTCACTCAAAACCAAATAAATACTGAATAACTGAACCATATAAATTGTATATCCTAAATGTTACTCACAATTATATCACACAAATGTTAAACCTAGGACCCAATCTAACTTTGTTATTTTTTTAAATACACTACCTAACAGAATACTCCATTCTACTGAATGAACAGCAATGCATGCAACCATATGACCTGTCTTTGTAATACTCATTTGTACTTTATAGTTATCTGTTTACAATAATGTCTTATCACTGATTTCATCATTGCTTAGTTAATCTTAAGTTAATTTTAAGCCAGCCCGTAATGCTATGCATATAAGTGGCTTTGGCATGCTGCTCTTACCTGTATTTTTTTTTGTACCTCTGTATGTATGCTAAAATTTCTAAATAAATAAATAAAAATAAAAGCAATTAAAAAGTAAAAAGTGTTTGAGGTAGCTGGTATTAGCTACTAAAAGAAGAAAAAAAAATTAATAAAGCACAATAATGTAATAGTAAAAATTAATAATGCACAATAATGTAATAGTAACGGACACTATATGCACCACATGTATTTATGTATTAAGGACACTTATTTAGTCTGTTAAAGAAATGTCAGCTTTTCTAAGGAAGGTAGAGAAATTATATTCATTTGAGATGGTATATTGTTGTCCTGTTGATGTTTTCCTTACTAGTATTTTCCCATCTCGCGTGAAACACTGATGTATTTTGTTTTCCTGTTTAAGATTTCTCAACCTGAACAGAAGGTTTTGACGTTTTCTTGTTAGACACTCGTTGATGAACACTCCATTTTTCATTGTAATTGCTGATTTAATTAAGTCCTTTCTTTTATCATATGAATGAAGTCTGATCATAATACTGTTTTTCTACCTTGTTTTCCTAGCAAACGTGTTTCTTTGATTTCATTGTTTTGCACGATAATTTTTACGTGGTCCTTTATTATCCTGATAGCAGTTTCTTTGCACTGTTCTTGGGTTATTTCACTAGGAATGTGTGGACTGTTTATTATAACTGCATCAGACAACTTATCTTGCTCAGTTTTGTCGTCTTGGAAATCAAGGTATTCATTCAGTCGAGTGTGCACGTTCTGATTCCAGTCCTTGATTGCTTCTTCAACCTTCATATTTAGAGTTGTTATTTGCTCAGTGTGACTGGCTATAGCTGTTTTCAGAGTATTTTCTGTGCCAGCACTTCCCGAGGTAATCTTCTCTTCAAGGTTTTTGGATCTTATTCTCAAGGTTGGTTATCTTGGATTCTTGTCGCGCAAGTGTTCCATTAATATCTTTGATTTCACTCTCTAGACTCTAGAGCAACGATGTAGTCCCTGATATTGTCAGGAATAATCATACCTGAGTTATCATGGGTAAATCCTTTAAAGAGAGTGGAGTTGGAGGGGGAGTCAGCCATGTTTGTTGTTGTTGTTCCCTGGGTGGCGGTGGTGGTGGTGGTGAGGGGGGTTTATGATACACCGGCGTCCTGCTGGGTAGACAAGTTCAGTTGTAGGGTCCTTGGTGTTATTCTTTTCTTACTGCTGTTGTTTCTTCTGCAATATCCTTTCATAGTATCACTAAAGTAGATACTGTGTAGCTATGGCAGAGAAGGCTTGATTTCCCTGAGCTTGGGTTAAGTGGTTGTCTGGCAGCGGAGGCAGTGTTTGGGTTAGCAGGACTGTCTTCCTTAGATCTTCTATTTTGTCAAGATTTGGGTTACATTCTTAGTATTCTTGGGTCATTTTGTGGTCTACATGGGTTCATGTAGTTGTACCTTCAATTAGGCCATCACAGGCTTTGATGAGCGATGGTTTCTTGAAGAATTTTTTAAATATTAATAGAACATTACTAATATACAACATTTTGGCATATTTTTGTTGTAAACAATTGTAAACAAAATAATGATGAAAATATAAGTGTGTTTGTGTTGAATACAACAGTACCATATAGAACCAAATGGTACAATGAACCATATAGTATCATTGTACTGTATGGTACAATGCACCATATGGTACCATTGCACCATATGGTACCCCAAGGTACCATTGCACCATATGGTACCATTGTATATGGTACCATTGTACCAAATGGTGCCATTGAACCATATTCTACCATATGGTACCATTGCATCATGTGGTACCATAGTATCATGTGCCATTGTACCATATTGTAACATACAGTACCATTGTATCATATGGTACAATTGTACTATATGGTACCATTGCACCCTATGGCACCATTGTACCATATGGTACTATATGATACCGTTGTATTCAACACAATAACCGCACTAATATTTTCATAATTTTATTTACAATAAACTTGTAAACAAGTTTTGTAAGCAATATAATGATAAACAAATTAGTGCAGTTATCGTGTTGAATACAATAAGTATACACTTATACAATATACATTATATTGGTCTCACAGGCCACAAATGTTACTAGAAAAAGAAAAAAATTAAAAAAGAAAAGAAAAAGGTATAAAAAAACGTAAAATAAAAAAATGATATTTTGCGGAAGTCACTGATGTTGCCGCCACCCGGTCATTTTGGGTCAACTTCCCGCCACTGTATCTCGGTAAGTACTGATCAGAATTTTTTTTTATTACCTTCACAAAAATATTATCTTTAATTCTGCAAAAAAAAATAACTTTTTTTTTTTCAAAATTTCTTGGACACTGGGGCACCCCTTCAGATTTTGGCCTTGGACCCTGAAAGGGTTAACAGGACACACAACCATAACACAACACACATATCTCTTTTTTGTCAATATCACATTGTAAAAACTTTATGCACATAAAGAGCTGCAAAATTTGAAATTTATTACCAGAAAATACTAAAGTAACCCAGTCTGAAAATCAATTTAAGACTCTTCTCAAAAGTCACTTAATCACTCTAGACTAAATGCTCAATACTCAATATTTCCATAACATAATTTCAATATTTACTTTTGAACCTATTGTCCTTTGTCAACAGGAATATAATTGAATCATGTTTCACAAAAAGCACTTTTGAATATATGAATATATCCTTTGGTTTATATAAATTAGATTCACTTATAACTAATAGAACTACTGTACAACTATGATAAATTTCTTTAGTGTTAAGTAGTCAGTAAGCCAATAAATTAAGTTGGCCCATAATGCCTAGGCATAATAGAGGCTCTCTTTGCACTGCAACCCATTAATGTAAATACATAATCTCAATGTACTACTTGCAAAGAAATAAATTTGAAACTTGAATTTGAACTTATTTCACATAGTAATGTGTCACTCGTCACTCCATGAAAGAAAATGCTACAATGTATATTGCCAGGCACATCATCTAAAGGGGACAAGAAGACACAGACCAACTAGAGTATGGGAAACTAAAGAGGGAAGCCACAACCTCTCCAGTGAAAGAGGTTTTTTAGTGCTGGGAAGGGAAAAAGATTGGCTAGAAATGATAGAAATCTAACACAAACTGAAAGCATTTCTGAAGCAGAGGCACAGTCGTTGGCCTCCACTTCAGAACAACAGATATTAGAGCCAGCAAATAAAACCTCCCTAAATTCCATCAATATAATGACATTTGTCTTTGCAAGCATAGAGGGTCCAAAGTCATCAACAAACAAAATTCCTTACATCAAGGGACTGCTTTCACAGAGACCCACATAAAGGATCATTTCGACAATGAAATATGGATCCCAGGTTATAACCTATTCAGATGCGACAGACTAAACAGGCAATAAGGGGGAGGGGGGGTTGGCTTGTACATCACAGAGACGTTCATTTGCTCAGAACTACTAAACACCTCAAATGATGCAGTTGAAGTTTTGACGGTAAAGAGTGAAAACCAAAACCTTGTCATTGTGGTTGTATACAAGCCTCCGGATGCAACTTCCCAGCAATTCCAGGAACAGCTTTTGAAAATTGACCATTGTCTGGAAAATCTCCCAACTCCTGCCCCAAACATCTTGCTACTGAGAGATTTCAACTTGCGACACCTAAAATAGAGGAGTGTAGCAAATAATATTTTAACAGAGATCACCCCAAGAGGCAGTTCAGCCAAAAATTCACAAACACACGAGCTATTAAATCTCTGCACCAAATTCACCTTAAACCAGCAAATATTAGAGCCTACAAGACTAGAAAATATGCTGGACCTTATCTTCACTAACAATGACAATCTGATACATAACCATATCAAAGACAATACACTCAGATCACAACATAATAGAGGTACAGACACATATGCACAGGGCTCCTGATCAGCAAAATGTGATCAGTCATGAGGGTGTCTTCATAGAATTCAACTTCAGTAAAAAAAACATATAATGGGAACAAATCACCCATGTCCTAAGTGAAACAAGCTGGGAAGATATCCTAAACAACACAGATCCCAACTTTTGCCAAGAAAAAATAAACTCTGTGGTTCTTGAGATTTGCTCAAAGTACATTCCATTAAGAAAAAGAAAGAGAAGATATAAACTAGAAAGAGATGCTCCCTATACAGATGAAGGCAAAGAATCACAGAGCTGCTGAGAGGGGCCAATGTATCTGAAATACGAAGAGAGGCACTGGCCAGCGAAATAGCAAATATCAAACTTAAGCTGAAGGAATCTTAACCCTTTGAGGGTCGACAGGCCCTCTCCGAAACTCGTTCTCAGGGTCGGCCAAATTTAAAAAAAAAAAAAATTATTTTTTCTTATGAAAAAATAGTTTTTTTTTCTAAACATTATAGGATAAACAAAAAAAATTTACCATCAATACTTACGGAGATATGGATGCATGAAGTTTGCAGAAAATGAGCCGCGTATGGCAACAGCGGCGACTGCCGCTCACCCGGTAAACTTTAGTTTACTTGTATTTGAAGGTTTGCTGTTTTTTTCACTATTTTATTTTTTCACATAACTTATGTGGCCTATAAGACCAAAGTAAGGTGCAATGTACATATATACACTCGTATACAACACAATAAGCACACAAACATAATTATCAATATATTGTTTACAAAACTTGTTTACAAAAACAAACAATACAAAACATTATTATTATTGTTCTATAATATATATATTGTTCTATAATATATATTAGTTCTGCAGCTTGTGGAACTCTGAAACATGGTGTCATACACAATGGTGTTTTATCTTTCTCCCTCATTCTATCTCTTTCAATCTGTCTCTCTCTTTCTGTCTGTCTATCTCTGTCTCACAGGTACACATAAATACAAGTATACATAGTATAAATTACCTAGGATAACCCAAGAAATCCAGACAAAGTGCTATACTCCCCTTGAAGATGTGAGTAAAAGTGATGACGCAGTCTTGTGGCTCTCTGAGACAGAGAGCTAGACAGATAGAGAGATAGACAGGGAGCTTGACAGACAGACAAATAGACAGACAGAAATGTTAGTGTACCAGTACCAGTGTACTAGTGTTCCACCCTCCTCCTCCTCTTCTTCCTCTTCCTCCTCTTCCCCCTACTCTTCCTCTTCCTCCTCTTCCTCTTCTTCCTACTCTTCCTCTTCCTCCTCCTCCTCTTCTTCCTCTTCCTCCTACTCTTCCTCCTCCTCCTCTTCTTCCTCTTCCTCCTCTTCCCCCTAATCTTTCTCCTACTATTCCTCTTCCTCCTCCTCTTCCTCTTATTCCTCTTCCTCCTACTCTTCCTCTTCCTCCTCTTCCTCCTACTCTTCCTCCTTCTCCTCCTCCTCCTCCATAGTGTAAATTACCAGGAGTCCGCAGCTGTCAAAATGACATATTGTCTCATTACTCACTCCCCCTCCCGCCTGTCAAAACAATGGGGTCGGATGCTGCTTCCCTTCCTCCATTCTATCTAATTATCTTTCTCCCTCATTCTATCTGTCTGTTTATCTCTGTCTCACAGGTACACATAAATACAAGTATACATAGTATAAATTACCTAGGATAACCCAAGAAACCCAGACAAAGTGCTATACTCTGCTTGAAGATGTGAGTAAAAGTGATGACGCAGTCTTGTGGCTCTCTGAGACAGAGAGCTAGACGGATAGACAGGGAGCTTGACAGACAGGCAAATAGACAGACAGAAATGTTAGTATACCAGCAAAAACAAAGGGAGGGCAATGTTCATCTCATCTTTTGGTATCAGCTCTACCCTCATTTACCCTCATCAAACGTCAGCACTTTTCAGATGTTATCTCCCTTTATCTTGTTACTTTCATGGGTGAACATTTATTATTACATATTATTATATTACCTATTATTATTATTATGTATTATTATTATGTATTATTATTATGTATTATTATTATGTATTATTATTATGTATTATTATTATGTATTATTGTTATCATTACGTATTCTTCTTCTTCCTCCTCCTCCTCCTCTTCCTCCTCCTCCTCCTCCTCTGCCTCCTCCTCCTCTTGCCTCCTCCTCCTCTTGCCTCCTCCTCCTCTTGCCTCCTCCTCCTCTTGCCTCCTCCTCCTCTTGCCTCCTCCTCCTCTTGCCTCCTCCTCCTCTTGCCTCCTCCTCCTCTTGCCTCCTCCTCCTCTTGCCTCCTCCTCCTCTGCCTCCTCCTCCTCCATTCTTGGAACAAGTTTGAAGAGCTTGTAGTTCATAATCACTATCACTATCATCACCAATGCTCACATCTGAGTCTGGGATTTTGGAAAATAGTTGTTTCCTCTTTGATTCTGGTACAACTGAACGTGAACAAGATGGCCCAGCACCAGAGGTGGAAGGCTGTGGGTTGTCTGGGTTTTCCTCACTATTACCCATATTATGGTCATTAGTTTCGGTCAAAACCTCACCAGAACCTTGAAACTCATCTTCACTGTCACTTCCATCTGTATTAGAACTGTCACTGGGGAACAAAAGTGTCCCAATTCACCGAGGAGTGAGGAACTTCTTACCGCAGGGCACGGTGGAAATTGTGTACTATGATGGCATTCCCACAATGCACCACTGGGTCCCAGATTTTTTTCCTACTGCGCACACCCACCACACAGACCCATTCTCTCACATCTAGGCTTATCAGCCTTTTCCTGCGAGATTTGAGGCCGCTAGAATTTATGCGTACTAGTACGTCAAAAACCCCTACTCGTAAGACGTACTAGTACGACCAAAACCCTCAAAGGGTTAAAGGAGACAAGAATCATAGGAAGAACTAAAAGCCATATAGGAAATTGAAAAAAAAAATACTTCTTCTCTTATGCTATATCTAAAGAAAAAAAAATCTAGTATTTGAGCCCTGCTTAGGCAAGATGGGACATACACAGTTGACAGCCAAGAAATGAGTGAGATACTAAAGTCCCAATACGACTCAGTGTTCAGTGAGCCATTACCCAGACTAAGGGTCAACAATCCAAATGAATTCTTTATGAATGAGACCCAAAATCTGGTCATCTCAAAAATCTCTGATATTATCCTACCACCACAAGATTTTGAAAAGGCAATAAATGACATGCCCATGCACTCTGCCCCAGGCCCAGATTCATGGCACTCCATGTTCATCAAGAACTGCAAGAAGCCACTGTCATGTGCCTTCAGCATTCTATGGAGAAGGAGTATAGACACAGAGGTTATCCAACACTCACTAAAAACTACAGACATAGCCCCACTCTACAAAGGTGGCAGTAAAGCAACTGCAAAGAGCTACAGACCAATAGCACTAACATCCCATATCACAAAAATCTTTGAAAGGGTTCTGGGAAGCAAGATAGCCAATCACCTAGATACCCATCAGTTACACAACCGAGGACAACACAGGTTTAGAGCAGGTCGCTCCTGCCTGTCCCAGCTACTGGATGTTACAAAAAATGCAATATCTATAAATTATAGACATCTCCTGAGAATTCTAGAAGGTCTGCCCCTCTAGCATTCAGCCTGTTTTTGGGTTTTTGTAACAGGTAGTCAGTATACTGGCCCAGTTATCCATTAGAATTACAATAAGTTTTAATAGTGTTTTAGGACTGCAACTGATAGGATACTAACTAAAGAAATAAAAACTGAGATGTTTATTCACAAAGTTTTCTAAGTGGACAAAATCAAAGTAAATTAATCTGATATAAGCTCCTACACTTCTCTCACAGTAGTACAGTAGGGCCCCACTTTACGGCTTTTTTGCCTTATGGCGTTCCGCTAATATGGCGACATCAAATTATGACCAAAATTTGCTATACAGCAAGTGGTCTTTCAAATACGGTGCGCTCCACCCGGTTTGTTTACATTCTCTGTGACCACATCTATTATGTCTGGAAACTTTCCAAAATATCAAGTGTTTTAAAGTTATTGCATATTTCACATGTACTCTGATAATTATACTCATGTGTACCTGTACCTAAATATACTTACACACTGTGCTGGTGTGCAGGTACACATTAAAATTGTTAAGAGTCTCTCTACTCATGAAGCCAATACTACATAATAATAATCACTCTTGGGCACATTAACCCGTTAACTGTCCAAACGTAGATCTAAGTTCTTACCGCTAGTGCTCCAAACGTAGATCTTTGTTTTATTTTTCCTGCCTCCAAATTTGGCACAATTGGATTAAGATACCTGATCAGTATAGAATGGGTCTTAACCCTCGGTGTGCGCACTATTAAAAAAATCTGGGACCACTTAGTACCTTGTGGGAGCACCGTTCAATTGAGCACCAGCAAGAGCAAACAGCGTGGCAAATACTAAAGATTCTCTAATGTCATGTCGTATTAGCACTCCCTTTTCAAGAGGAAAGTGTCATCCTGACAGAATGTCCTATAACCCATGCCCTAAGTAAAAAGAAACAATTCTGGAACTGTAATTTCGGCAGGCTGGCTGGCCACGTGGTGGCTGGTGGCTGGCTGGCCTCCGGGCTGGCCACCTGGATGACTGGTGACTGACTGGCCAGCTGGCTGGCTGGTGGCTGGCTGGCCGGCAGCTGGCTGATTGGCTGTCTCTATCTCCGTCTGTCTGTTTGTATCTCTGTCTATCTCTTTGTCTCTATCTGTCTCTATCTCACAGGAACACATATGTAAAATAATTATACAGTGTAAATTACCTAGGATAACCCAAAAAATCCAGACAAATTGCTATACTGTGCTTGTAGGTAGAAATCTTTTGTAATACCAGTTGGTTCATGAGCAACTCTCTGAGACAAGAGAGACAAGCAGACAGAAACATACAGGCAGACAGAAAGACAGATACACAGACAGACAGAGAGACAGCTAGACAGAGAGATAGATGCATAGAGCTAGACAGATGCATAGAGCTAGACAGACAGAGAGCTGGACAGATAGACAGAGAGCTAGAAAGATAGATGAACAGAGAGCTGTGTGTTGCTGTGTGCTTCTCTAAAAGTGTACATGCCCAGCATATTGATGTTACCACCCCTACTCATCTTAAAATTGCCACCCCTACTCATCTTAAAATTGCCACCCCTATTCATCTTAAAATTGTATCTCATGAATTGTATCTCATAAATGTTTCTCATTATTGTATCTTATGTCTAACCTGTGACCCAATCAAACTTCTAATTACATTACCTAACAGAATACTCCATTCTACTGATTACACAGCAACACAGTAAATGACCATATGACCTGTCTTTGTAATACTCATTTGTGCTAAATTGTTATCTGTTTACAATAATGTTTTTACCACTGAATATATCATTGCTTAGTTAATCTTAAGTTAATTTTAAGCCTGCCCATAATGCTCTGCATACAAGGAGCTTTGGCATGTTGCACTTTAATAACTGTATTCCTGTACTTCTCTGTATCATGTTCAAATTAAAAATAAATAAATATATAAATAAAATGATGTTCTTCAAGCTCTGCATAAACACTAGTACCTCTGTACTAGCATGTGCAATGTACAGACCTCAGTGGCAACATGCAGACCCCATCAACTTCCTAATGGAAAATATGGACTCCCTTCTGCTACAACACAACTGTCAACATATCATAATTGTTGGTGACCTCAACCAACACCTTATACAGAGGGACTCTGATGACCTTCTTGTAGTATTTGACATGAGAAACTTTGCTGATTTCCCTACTCACATCTCTGGCTCCTCCCTTGACCCAGTAGTGAGTGATCTGGCAGAAGGTATAGTCACTTGTCAACCCCTCGGCTACGTTGGATCATCTGACCACAAGGCTGTTTTTATGGCACTTCAGATCCCAACAGAACGAGGTGAGGAGTCCACACGCACAAACCGGCTATGGGAAAGAGGTAACTGGCCAGTCCTTTGCTCTGAGCTCGCCACCACTGATTGGAATGCTCTTCTCCAAGGAGATGTTGACAACCAAGTGAAAGCCTTAGCTGGACACATTCTTAATCTACAAGAACACATTCCTCACCGGCAATATGTGATGAAGCCTACAGATCAGCCTTGGTTTGGCTTTCATTGTAAAGAGGCTGCTACTGCTAAGTACAAGGCATGGAGAAGATATAAGAGACATCCTACCACCTATAACAGGAACTTGCACAGGCAAGCCTGTAGGCATATGGGTGACATTCAAAAGTGGGCCATTGCTAAATGGGAGGTGGACACAAAAAGAAAGCTGGCATCAGGTAGGGTAGGCTCCAAAACCTGGTGGTCCCTGGTCAAGGACAAACAAGGTTATCTGCCTGATGAACTCATTCCACTTCTAAATCAAGAGAAGGCGGACCTCTCTGCCAAACACTTTGCTACCAAAATGCAAGTTCCTGATCCAGCAAGGGACCCTCCTTGGCTAGCTGCAAAAACTGTGTCAAAACTGTCAGTGGTGACAATAAGGCAGGAGGAGGTGCATTTCCTTCTTAAATTGCTTAACCAAGAAAAGGCTGTGGGCCCAGACAAGTTGAGCCCAAGATTGCTTAGATGTGCAGACCAGCTAGCAGCACCTCTTAACTCGCATCTTTCATCACTGCCTAGTACAGTGTAAATGGCCTTCTCTGTGGAAAGAGGAAAATGTAGTCCCTGTTCACAAAAGGAAGAGCAGAGCAGAAATCAGCAACTTCAGACCAGTGTCACTCCTGTCAATCACTGGTAAGATCCTTGAGACAATAATCTCAAGATAAATGACAGAGTTTTTTAACTACCACTTACTACTTTGTGACCGTCAACATGGCTTCAGGAAAGGTTACTCTGCTGCTGATCTGTTGTTAAATCTCTCCACTAAGTGGAACCAGTCACTGGGTGAATCCAAAGTCAGCTGTTTGGTAGCACTGGACATTGCTGGCACTTTCGACTGGGTGTGGCACCAGGGCCTCTTAGCAAAACTTCAAGCACTGGGAATTGCAGGCTCTACGTTATGTCTCCTCAGTGATTACCTTCATGGTAGATCTCTAAGGGTAGTTCTCAATGGAACGGAATCAGCAAGACATCCTATTGGGGCAAGTGTTCCACAAGGAAGCGTGCTGGGACCATTGTTATGGAATGTCTACTTCAATGACCTTCTTCATCTCATCCCAGAATCCCATGCATATGCAGACGACTGTACACTGACATTCACTTATCCAGGAGAAGAAATGCCAGCTGTTATAAGCTACATCAATCACCAGCTAAGAGCTATATCAGCTTGGGGAAATAGATGGCAAGTAACATTTGCACCTGAGATAATGCAAATGATGATGGTCTCTAGGCACTATGATGGTAATGCTGGTAATGGGAGGGTGTTGGCAACTGGGGAAGAAGTTGATATCCTTGGGGTGAAATTTGACTCCAAACTGACCATGAAGAACCATGTTGTAAATCTTACAAACAAGGCAGCCAGGAAGCTTACAGCACTTCGCCGTATCTCGCATCTGCTTGACAGTAGGGGTTGCAAGATTCTGTACGAGGCACAAGTACGCTCACACCTTGAGTATGCTCCACTTTCTTGGTTTGCCTGTCCCCCCTCTCATCTGCAACTGCTTGACAGATTAGAGAACAGAGCAAGACGTCTCATCCCTGGCCTGGACCAATCCTGGATAGATCTGCTATTTCAGCAGAGCCTTCAACCATTCTTAATGAAGTTCAAGCAATTTGTAATCGACTAGGCCTCATAATATCTTCCTCTAAAACAAAGATATTAACAAGCAAACGACATCCCCCACCCATCTATTTGCAGGGTGAAATCATTAGCTACGTTAAAACTTACAGATATCTTGGTGTAGATGTACCCTTTAACAAATCCACTATACCACAACTAAACAAGAAATGCAAAGCTAGGCTAAATGCTCTCAAAGCTGTTGCTGGCTACAATCCCAACTATGGTGCTAATGTGAGAATCGTGAGAATGATGTACATAGCCTATGTTAGGTCCTTAATTGATTATGCTGCTCCCATGTTGATATTAGCTAGAGAAAGTTCTCTCCGACCCTTGGAGTTAATGCAAAATGAAGCTCTCAGGATTATTCTTGGCTGTCCCAGATCTACAAAATCTACAAAAGTTCTTAACATGAGGAAGGAGCTTGGTATTTCTAGTATCAGTGATAGGATTGTTGAAATTAACACTGTACTCGGTATTAGAATGTTGAGAAACCAACCAGACACTGTCACAGTGAATCTTACCAAGTGTCTAGAGGTAAATACACACAGATCTAAATGGATTGTGAAAATGTGCAATTGCATTAAGTTTTATAACCTGCATGAACTATATCACTGTAGGCAACAAGAGCATTTCACCCCTCCATGGAAGATGAGTTCATTTAATATCACATACCTACAAGTCCCTCCCAAGAAGCTTATTGCTAGTAATCCCTTCCTTAAATCTCTTGTTAGAGCAACTGCTCAAGAAGAAATTTCTCACCTAGCTGGTAGTAATAAGTTATCACAAGTTATATACACTGATGGATCTAAACAGGAGTCTTCTGGCAGGGCTGCATCTGCTCTTGTTGCCACCTCCCTAGTTAAGAACGATAATAAATTTGTTGAGTTAGGCATAAGAATTAACAACTGGGCATCTACGCTGCAAACTGAATTGTTTGCAATCCTAATGGCGCTAAAGCGAACCTATGATACTGAGCTTGACTCTATCATCATTACTGATTCTATATCATCACTGAAGGCTCTTGACTCATATAATGATTCCAACAACATGCTCATTGGAGAAGCCAGGTATAGATACTCAAAAATTAGGGACAAAGGAATTAATGTACAATTGCTATGGATCCCATCACACATTGGATTACTCCTTCATGATAAAGTTGATATGTTAGCCAAGAAGAGTACCCAGAAGGAGAATGTAGAATATAACTTTGGTATAACTGTGTCTAGCATTAGGAATAATATTAGGAGAGAAGTAAATAATGAAAATGATTGTTATAGGAATGCAGTTAGAAGCCTGAGTAGATCTGTAACCCACCATGATAACATGAACGTAGATAAGTATGTTTATGGAGCAACTTGCAATGTGAACAGACTGACTGATGTTGTAGTGGCCAGGCTTAGGCTTGGTTACAAGTACTTCTGGCAGTTTGGGAGACACACAGATGATGATCAAACTAAATGTAAATTATGTGATCAGGCATATGGTCACTCTCTTGAATACTATGTGCTTAATTGTCCACTTATTGAGGAATACAGAGACAGACAGTATAATAACCTATGTGACATCTCAAGATATCTTATTAATGAAAATAAGATACCAGATATACTAAGCAAATTTCCTAAATTTGCTGGCAACAGATAAGTGAACTATAGATATGTAGATATAAATCCATATGTATTCCTGTTAACCCTTTGGGGCCTAGTTCCTAGGCCTTTTGTGTATCCATATGCTCTCGCGCTACCGTCCACAGGATGGATATGGGGTGCACAATAAACTAGCCACTTCAGTGGCAAAATCTAATCTTCAACACAGGAGGGATGTGGGTGGCCTTACTGTTATGTACAAGGCCAATATTGTCAAAGTACCACACTTGGATCCAGTTCGAGGACAGTGGGAAACAAGCTTTTATGCCACAAGACTAGCAGAAAGCAGCAACTTCACTCTGGCTGTACTCTTCTCCAGAACATCACTCCATCTGAGATCATATACACCCAGGATGACTCGAGTCCGGAACACATTCGTACAGCATTATGATGTCAACAAGATAAAGTCAGATGATCAGATGAAGATAACGGCCCACAGATGGCTCCAACTTCATTCTGTTCCCTACTTGTATGTCTCATAACAATAAAAATGTTTTCAAATGAGCTGATGTAGGTAACAGCTCTTAGCTTGTCAATAAAGTTAGGAATCCTTAACCTGTAAATAGCTTGTCAATAAAGCTAGGGACCCTTAACCTTGTCAAACCCTGTGTAAAAAAAAAAAAATAGAGAGAGAAAGCTAGACAGACAGACAGACAGTGAAACTGAAAACAAATAAAGGGAAGGCTAATCAAATGTCACCACTGTCATTAGTGGGGTGATAAGATAAGACCAACTCATCAAATGTCACCATTATCAGCAGTGGAGTGATAAAATAAGTGATACACTCATGCATGATGCTTCAAGGGAACTTATTATTAACATTATTTTTTTTTTTCAACAAGTCGGCCATCTCCCACCGAGGCAGGGTGATCCAAAAAAGAAAGAAAATCCCCAAAAAGAAAATACTTTCATCATCATTCAACACATTCACCTCACTCACACATAATCACTGTTTTTGCAGAGGTGCTCAGAATACAACAGTTTAGAAGTACAGTGGACCCTCGACCAATGATGGCATCGACTAACATTAAATCTGACCAGCGATACATTTTAACGCAAAAATTTTGCCTCGACTAGCGCTAAAAAACTCGACCAACACTATTCGTTCTGTCTGAGACGCGTCCACTTCTGGCCAGTGTTTACAAGCCAGCCAGCCACCACGGTCGCATCCAAGCATACAGTTGGAACATTTCATATTATCACACCCTTTTTAGTGATTGCACCTGCAAAATAAGTCACCATGAGCCCCAAGAAAGCTTCTAGTGCCAACCCTACAGCAAAAAGGGTGAGAATTACTATGGATATGAAGAAAGAGATCATTGCTAAGTATGAAAGTGGAGTGCGTGTCTCCGAGCTGGCCAGGTTGTACACAAAACCCCAATCAACCATCGCTACTATTGTGTCCAAGAAAACCGCAATCAAGGAAGCTGTTCTTGCCAAAGGTGCAACTATGTTTACGAAACTGAGACCGCAAGTGATAGAAGACGTTGAGAGACTGTTATTGGTGTGGATAAATGAAAAACAGATAGCAGGCGACAGCATCTCTCAAGCGATCATATGTGAAAAGGCTAGGAAGTTGCATGAGGATTTAATTAGAAAAATGCCAGCAACTAGTGGTGATGTGAGTGAATTTAAGGCCAGCAAAGGTTGGTTTGAGAGATTTAAGAATCGTAGTGGCATACATAGTGTGATAAGGCATGGTGAGGCTGCCAGTTTGGACCAAAAAGCAGCTGAAAAATATGTGCAGGAATTCAAGGAGTACATAGACAGTGAAGAATTGAAACCTGAACAAGTGTTTAATTGTGACACTGACAATGTTGTGAAACACTTTAGGAATGTCATAAAGGAACGGGAGGTACAGGCCTCTATGGACAGGTATGTTGTGCGACAGAGGTCCAGTGACTCTCAAGCTGGTCCTAGTGGCATTAAAAGAAGGGAAGTAACACCGAAAAAGGACTTGCCACCTCAAGTCCTAATGGAAGGGGATTCCCCTTCTAAACACTAACACCATCAACACTCTCCCCTCCTCCCATCCCATCAATCACCACCAGATCTTCAATAAAGGTAAGTGTCATGTAACTGTGCATGTCTTCTTCAGTTTGTGTGTATTAAAATTAATATTTCATATGGTAAAAATTTTTCTTTTCAATACTTTTGGGTGTCTTGCACGGATTAATTTGATTTCCATTATTTCTTATGAGGAAAATTAACTCGACTAACGATAATTTCGATTAACGATGAGCTCTCAGGAACGGATTAATATCGCTGGTCGAGGGTCCACTGTATATAAGTATAAAGATACACAACATATCCCTCCAAACTGCCAATATCCCAAACCCCTCCTATAAAGTGCAGGCATTGTACTTCCCATTTCCAAGACTCAAGTCTGGCTATATAAAAATGACCAGTTACCCTGAATCCCTTCACTAAATATTACCCTGTTCATACTCCAACAGCTCGTCACGTCCCAAATACCATTCGTCTCCATTCACTCCTATCACGCTCATGTACACTTGCTGGAAGTCCAAGCCCCTTGCCCACAAAACCTCCTATACCCCCTCCCTCCAACCTTTTCAAGGATGACCCCTACCCCACCTTCCTTCCCCTACAGATTTATACGCTCTCCATGTCATTCTACTTTGATCCATGCTCTCTAAATGACCAAACCACCTCAACAACCCCTCTTCAGCTCTCTGACTAATTTCCACACTCTGAATTTTCTGCATAATATTCACACCACACATTGCCCTTAGACAGGACATCTCCACTGCCTCCAACCACCTCCTCGCTGCAGCATTTACAACCCAAGCTTCACAACCATATAATAGCGTTGGTACTACTATACTTTCATAAATTCCCTTCTTTGCCTCCATATATAACGTTTTTTGTCTCCACACATACCTCAACGCACCACTCACCTTTTCTCCTTCATCAATTCTATGATTGTAGATGAATGGTTCACAGAACCGACATGTTGATAAATTAGACACATGTGCAACTCTTGGGTATCTTTATTAAGGAAATGTTTCTCCACACAGTGGCTTCATCAGTCCATACACAGGAGAAACTGGAAGAACAGGAAGAGAATGAGGTAATCAGTCCCTCAACCTTGAGTCGATGTGGTCAGTCCATCAATCTTGAATAGAATATGGCATATGAGCGGAGAAGCAGCTTATAAACCGTAGGCAGGAGAGGTGCAGCAGTCATAGGTGGTGTCACATTTGTCCAATGTGGAAGTAGGTCGGGCCCAAGGGTTAGGCAAGCGAAGAATTCCCAAGTATTAAGATTCCAAGAAGTTGCAGTGTCTGACAGGATTGTAGATGAATGGTTCACAGAACCGACACGTTGATAAATTAGACACATGTGCAACTCTTAGGTATCTTTATTAAGGAAACGTTTTGCCACACAGTGGCTACATCAATTCAATTCAATTACAATTCAAAGTTTATTCTCTATAAAGATTACAATGTTGAATTTACAGAATTTGGATGTTGTGTGGTTTACATGTAGTTAAATAATGATTACCACTAGAACGCCTGGCGTGGCTAGGCACTTCGGGCAGACTTAGTTTAATTATTTTAAAATATTACAAATTATGAGGTAAGTTGGTATTATGGCTAAGTGACTAAATACTAGTTTGTGAGTTTAGCAATGTGAATGCTTTTGTTTTGGCACAGTACATAGTTTCAGTATTGGAGTATCATAGGATTCATTATTTTAAGATTGAGATTAATATTTCTGTTTATGGTCAAATGGGTGAGTGAGTGTAAGTGTGAACCACCAGGTGGTATTCGTGTAGTTAGTTGATGGGGTTTATCAGGGAGATAAGATGTTTTCTAATGGTAGTTTTGAAGGTGACGAATGTGTCTGCAGTTCTAGAGTTCTCAGGTAGGGTGTTCCAGATTTTGGGGCCTTTGACATACATTGAATTTTTGTAAAGGTTTAGCCGGACATGGGGAATGTCGTAGAGATGTTTGTGTCTGGTGTTATGCCTGTGGGTTCTGTCACAACTATCAAGAAAGCGTTTTAGGTCAAGGTTGATATTGGAGTTTAAGGTCCTGTGGATGTAGATTGCACAGTAGTAAGTGTGGATGTACTGAACAGGGAGTAAGTTTAGATCTATGAAGAGTGGGGGGGTGTGTTGCCAGGGATGGGATTTAGTGATTATTCTTACTGCAGCTTTTTGTTGGGTTATTATTAGCTTTAGGTGTGTTGCTGCAGTTGATCCCCAAGCACAAATAGCATAGGTGAGGTATGGATAAATAAGCGAGTGGTATAGTGTGAGAAGGGCATTTTGCGGCACGTAGTATCGTATCTTGGAGAGGATCCCAACTGTTTTGGATACTTTTTTGGTTGTGTGTTGGATATGGGTGCTGAAATTCAGGTTGTTGTCAAGGTATAGGCCTAGGAATTTGCCCTCATTATGTCTGGTAATTAGAGTGTTGTCGTTCTTAATGTTAATTTGTGCATCTCCTGCTCTGCTACCAAACATAATATAGTAGGTTTTGTCAGTGTTAAGCGTAAGTTTATTGGCTGTCATCCAAGTCGATATTTTGATCAGCTCCTCGTTAACAGTGGTGTTGAGGGTGGCAAGATTAGGGTGAGAGATGACATAAGTCGTGTCGTCAGCAAAGAGAATGGGTTTAAGGTGTTGGGATACGTTTGGAAGATCATTGATGTATATGAGGAAGAGCAGGGGACCAAGGACACTTCCCTGTGGAACTCCAGTATCAAGTGGCTGTGTTGTTGATGCTGTGTCTTTAACCCTTTGACTGTCGCGGCCGTATATATACGTTTGTAAGGTACCGTGTTTGACGTATATATACTCATAAATTCTAGCGGCTTCAAATCAGGCAGGAGAAAGCTAGTAGGCCCACATGTGAGAGAATGGGTCTGTGTGGTCAGTGTGCACCATATAAAAAAAATCCTGGAGCACGCAGTGCATAATGAGAAAAAAAAAACTCCGACCGTTTTTTTTAATTAAAATGCCGACTTTGTGGTCTATTTTCGTATAGTATTTGTGGTTGTATTCTCGTTTTCTTGGTCTCATTTGATAGAATGGAAACTATATTATAGAAATGGAGGTGATTTTGATTAATTTTACTACAAAAAGAACCTGGAAATGGAGCACAAAGTACAGGAAATGTTTGATTTTTGCCGATGTTCAAAAGTGAACAAATGATGTCATTGTCCAATAAATGTCCAAATAGCCATTCTAATACGCAGTCATGAATGGGTTGATGTAATTTTTACAATTATTACAGTATTGCAGTAGTCTGCATAACAGTAAATCTTCTATTTTTTGTTTGAATAAAATTTCAAAATAAAAAGCAAGAGTAATATCACAGGGACCTGGAGACATGACTGATGAACAAAGAAAATGTTATTTTAGAGCCAGGAATGTCTGCATTGTTCATTCTGGACCTTATTTTGAAATTGTCGTATTTTTTAATTTTCGTGAAATTGGCCAAATTGCAAATTTCTGACCATGCTATTGGGTAGTTGAAATCGGTAAATGGGCAGTTTCTTGTACTCAATCGATAGAAAAAATAGAGTTCTGAAGAAATAGTTATGAGTTTGGTTGACTGGAATAACGGAATTGGCCGAAAATAGGGCTCAAAGTGGGCGAAATTGCCGATTTTTAAATATCGCCGAAGTCGCTAACTTCGCGAGAGCGTAATTCCGTCAGTTTTCCATCAAATTTCGTTTTTTTGGTGTCTTTACAATCGGGAAAAGATTCTCTATCATTTCATAAGAAAAAATAATTTTTTTTTTTTTCGAATATTTTGCGACACAAGAAGCAACTTCAGGATTTGGCCCTTCGACAGTCAAAGGGTTAATGGTAACATACTGATATCTATTAGTAAGGTAAGATTTAAAATAAGCAAGCGCATGGCCTCTTATACCGTAATGGTCAAGTTTGTGGAGTAGGATGTCGTGGTCTGTGTCAAAAGCTTTTCTTAGGTCAATAAAAATTCCTAGTGGATATTCCTTATTTTCCAATGCTGTGTAAAGCAGATCTAGCATTTTTATGATTGCATCATTAGTGCTTTTATTTTTCCTAAATCCAAACTGGCAGGGGTTGAGTATGTTTTGTGCTGTTATAAATGAATATAGTCTCCTGTGCACGAGTTTCTCAAAGATTTTGGATAGCAATGGTAAGTTTGATATTGGCCTATAGTTGTTTAAGTCTGTAGGGTCACCACCTTTGTGTATTGGTGTAACCCTTGCCATCTTGAGTAGTTTCGGGAAGGTGCTAGTTTCTAGTGACTTGTTAAAAAGTAATGAAATAGTATGCGAAAGGATATGGGCCGCTCGCTTGTACAGTAATGGTGGGACATTAGACAGATTCCCCGAGTTGTTTTTAAGTGACTTTATAATCTCGGTGACTTCCGAGGGCTCAGTTGGTGCAAGATAGGAATTTGGGAAATTCCCATCTAGGTAGTCCCCGGCATGGGCATTAGTATGTGGAATTTTATTGGCGAGATTAGATCCTATGGTTGAGAAGAAGTCGTTTATCTTGTTAGCTGTGTCAGTGGGATGTAGTGGTGTTTCATTAGGTTTAGTTAGGACAATATTCTTGGTTTTATTCAGTTTGTGGGTCCCTAGAATCTGAGAGTGTGTTTTCCAGGTCTTTTTTATATCTCCTCTAGTGTCTGTGAATCTACTGTAGTAGTATAGTTGTTTGGCTTTCTTTATTACTTCGGTGAGAGCTGATGAATAGTGTTTAAGAATCTTTCTTTCTTTCAACACACCGGCCGTATCCCACCGAGGCGGGGTGGCCCAAAAGGAAAAACGAAAGTTTCTCCTTTTACATTTAGTAATATATACAGGAGAAGGGGTTACTAGCTCCTTGCTCCCGGCATTTTAGTCACCTCTTACAACACGCATGGCTTACGGAGGAAGAATTCTGTTCCACTTCCCCATGGAGGTAAGAGGAAATAAACAAGAACAAGAACTAGAAAGAAAATAGAAGAAAACCCAAAGGGGTGTGTATATATATGCTTGTACATGTATGTGTAGTGTGACCTAAGTGTAAGTAGAAGTAGCAAGACATACCTGAAATCTTGCATGTGTATGAGACAGATAAAAAAAAGACACCAGCAATCTTACCATCTTGTAAAACAATTACAGGCTTCAGTTTTACACTCACTTGGCAGGACAGTAGTACCTCCCTGGGCGGTTGCTGTCTACCAACCTACTACCTATGGTGTTTAAGAATATCTTTGTGTATTAAGCCCTGTCTATATTGCTTTTCATATTGGTGTTTCTTGTCAATGGATTTCAGAATGGTGCTGGTTAGCCATGGGCAACCAAGCCGTTTGTTTGTGATCTGTTTCGTTTTTATAGGACAATGTTTGTTGTATAGTCTAAATAATTTGTTAAAAAAAATGTCTGTCCAGTCATCAATACCATTGGCCTTGGAGAATTCTGTAGGCCAGTCAACAATCTCGAGGTCAGTTGTGAACTTCCTTATTGAGGCCTCGTCATGGAGTCTAAATGAGACTTTGTTGTATTCAAGTGGTGGTTTATTAATGTTTGTCAGGAGGAAGGCAGGGTAGTGGTCTGTAGTGCTATCTGTGATTATCCCTGATTTAAGGGGGGGCTAGTATATTGGTCCATATGTGGTCTATTATGGTTGCACTTGTCTTGGTGACCCTGGTTGGTTTAGTTATTGTTGGTATGAGAAGTGTGTTGTTCATATTGTTGATGAAATCAGTTACAGGCTGATCATCTAGTAAGGCAAGGTTGATGTTGAAGTCTCCAGCTAAGAGAAGGTGGTGCTTATTCATTTGTCTGTTTGTTATTGGTGACTTTAAATTCTCACAGGATAAACTTGAAGAACAGGAGGAGAATGAGGTAATCAGTCCCTCAACCTTGAGTCGATGTGGTCAGTCCATCAATCTTGAATAGAATACGGCATATGAGCGGAGAAGCAGCTTATAAACCATAGGCAGGAGAGGTGCAGCAGTCGTTTCCTTAATAAAGATACCCAAGAGTTGCACATGTGTCTGATTTATCAATTCTATGATTAACCTCATCCTTCATAAATCCATCCGCTTACACATCAACTCCCAAATATCTGAAAACATTCACTTCTTCCATACTCTTCCTCCTCCCCAGTTTGATATCCAATTTTTCTTTATCTAAATCATTTGATTCCCTCATCACCTTACTCTTTTCTATGTTCACTTTCAACTTTCTACCTTTACACACACTCCCAAATTCATCCACTAACCTTTTGCAATTTTTCTTTAGTATCTCCCATAAGCACAGAATCATCAGCAAAAAGTAACTGTGTCAACTCCCATTTTGTATTTGATTCCCCATAATTTAATCCCACCCCTCTCCCTAACACCCTAGTATTTACTTCTTTTACAACCCCATCTATAAACATACATGTATTAAACAACCACGGTGACATTACACATCCCTGTCTAAGATCTACTTTTACCGGGAAGTAGTCTCCCTCTCTTCTACACACCCTAACCTGAACCACGCTATCCTCATTAAAACTCCTTACAGCATTTAGTAACTTACCACCTATTCGAAGAGAGGAGCTAACGACAACATTTCGGTCCGACTTGGACCATTTACAAAGTCACAGTGTGACTTTGTAAATGGTCCAAGTCGGACCGAAACGTCGCCGTAAGCTCCTCTCTTCTATGTGCGGGTTATTTTGTATCGTTCCAGTCACGGTATTGTGCCTTTTTTGTTATTTACCACCTATTTCATATACGTGTAACATCTGCCATATTGTTCCCTTATCCATTCTATCATATGCCTTTTCTAAATCCATAAGTGCAATAAAAAGTTCCCTACCTTTATCTAAACTGTTCACATATATGCTTCAATGTAAACACTTGATCTACACATCCCCTACCCACTCTAAAACCTCCTTGCTCATCCGCAATCCTACATTATGTCTTATCTCTAATTCTTTCAATAATAACCCTACCGTACACTTTTCCTGGTATACTCAGTAAACTTATTCCTCTATAATTTTTACAATCTCTTTTGTCCCCCTTCCCTTTATATAAAGGGACTATACATGCTCTCTGCCAATCCCTAGGTACCTTCCCCTCTTTCATACATTTATTAAACAAAAATACCAACCACTCCAACACTGTATCTCCCCCCTGCTTTTAACATTTCTGTCATGATCCCATCAGTTCCAGCTGCTTTACCCCCTTTCATTCTACGTAATGTCTCACGTACCTCCCCCACACTCACATCCTGCTCTTCTTCACTTCTACAAGATGATATACCTCCCTGGCCAATGCATGAAATTACCGCCTCCCTTTCTTCGTCGACATTTAAAAGTTCTTCAAAATATCCTAGCCATCTACGCAATACCTCCTTCTCCCCATCCACTAACTCCCCTACTCTGTTTTTAACTGACAAATCCATTCGTTCCCTAGGGTTTCTTAACTTGTTTAACTAGCTCCAAAATTTTTTCTTATTTTCATTAAAATTTCTTGACAGTGCCTGTCCCACTCTATCATCTGCTCTCCTTTTTGCACTCTCTCACCACTCTCTTCACCTTTCTTTTACTTTTCATGTACTCTACTCTTCGTATAACACTTCTGCTTTGTAAAATCCTCTCATAAGCTCCCTTTTTCTCTTTTATCACACCCTTTACTTTATCATTCCACCAATCACCCCTCTTTCCTCCAGCACCCACCCTCCTATAACCACAAACTTCTGCCCCACATTCTAATACTGCATTTTTAAAACTATTCCAACCCTCTTCAACCCCTCCACTACTCATACTTGCACGAACCCACCTTACTGCCAATACAGTAGTTACTTATATCTCACCCAAACTTCCTCCTCCCATAGTTTATACACTTTCACTTCCCTCTTACTTGTTGTCATTTTCCTCTTGTCTCATCTACCTCTTACTCTAACTGCAGCTACAACTAAATAATGATCCAATACAGTGGACCCCCGGTTAACGACATTTTTTTTATTCCAGAAGTATGTTCAGGTGCCAGTACTGACCGAATTTGTTCCCATAAGGAATATTGTGAAGTAGATTAGTCCATTTCAGACCCCCAAACATACACGTACAAACGCACTTACATAAATACACTTACATAATTGGTCGCATTGGGAGGTGATCGTTAAGCGGGGGTCCACTGTATATCAGTTGCCCCTCTATAAATGTGTACATCCTGGAGCCTACCCATCAACCTTTTATCCACCAATACATAATCTAATAAACTACTTTCATTATGTGCTATATCATACCTTGTATATTTATTTATCCTTTTTTTTCATAAAATATGTATTACTTATTACCAAACCTCTTTCTATGCATAGCTCAATTAAAGGCTCCCCATTTTCATTTACCCCTGGCACCCCAAATTTACCTACTACTCCCTCCACAACATTTTTACCCACTTTAGCATTGAAATCCCCAACCACAAATACTCTCACACTTGGTTCAAAACTCCCCACACATTCACTCAACATTTCCCAAAATCTCTCTCTCTCTCCTCTACACTTCTCTCTTCTCCAGGTGCATATACGCTTGCTATAACCCACTTTTCACATCAAACCTTTATTTTACTCCACATAATCCTTGAATTAATACATTTATAGTCCCTCTTTTCCTGCTATAGCTTATCCTTCAACATTATTGCTACTCCTCCTTTAGCTCTAGCTCTATTTGAAACTCCTGACCTAATCCCATTTATTCCTCTCCACTGAAACTCTCCCACCCCCTTCAGCTTTGTTTCACTTAAAGCCATGACATCCAGCTTCTTCTCATTCATAACATCCACACTCATCTCTTTCTTATCATCTGCACAACATCCACACACATTCAGACATCCCACTTTGACAATTCTCTTTTTCTTATTACTATTATTATTATTATTATTATTATTATTATTATTATTATTATTATTATTACATACTCCCATATCTAAAACATTGCTGGGACCTATAAATACTATGCATATATTTCTAGACAATAGTATGTGACTAAGGTAGGTGAAAATATTCACCTGTTACTGTGTTTGTGACTATTTGAGTACTATTTCAGTACCTAATATTAGTGTCAGAACAAAGATTGGCTATCAAATCACAAGAACTACTATAAATAGTAATTATCAGAACATAAAAATTATATAAAATAATTTGAAAACGAGAAAAAAGGTATATCAGCAACACTTCTGCAAGCAGCAGGACTCCATGTTGCCATCAGAAGAGCATCAAGGGCCAACTTCACAGGCTCATATCTCGGTGAGTACTGGCCCTAAAAATTTTTTTTTAACCTATGACATGTAGAAAAATGAGCTTTTTATTTCTATAAAAAAAACGAATTTTTGTTTCAAAATATTCAGAGCGCTGGGCAAGAGAACGTAGATCTACGTTTGGACAGTTAACGGGTTAAATGTCTTATTTTACACTAATACAGACATTTTCATTAATCCAACTATGATATTTTCTTTAAAATTATATAAGAAACACGTTACATAGCATATAAACATGATACATACACTCACAGAATAAAAATGACATAAATATGAGATCTGTTTACAAAGTGGCTTTGTAGGTAGTGTCAGAAGAATTACGTTTTCTCTAGTCAAACACTGGGGGATAACTGTAGAAAAATATTCCTTTCGTATGACTTCACTCTATATATAGCAATTCACAACCCTTGTGGGTTTAATGCTTTTTTTATGATAATAATAATAATAATAATAATAATAATAATAATAATAATCATTTCTAGGTAGTAGGTTGGTAGACAGCAACCGCCCAGGGAGGTACTACCGTCCTGCCAAGTGAGTGTAAAATGAAAGCCTGTAATTGTTTTACACAATGGTAGGATTGCTGGGTTTTTTTTTTTTTTTTACTGTCTCATACACATGCAAGATTTCAGGTATGTCTTGCTACTTCTACTGACACTTAGGTCACACTACACATACATATACAAGCATATATATACACACCCCTCTGGGTTCTCTTCTATTTTCTTTCTAGTTCTTGTTCTTGTTTATTTCCTTTTACCTCCATGGGGAAGTGGAACAGAATTATTCCTCCGTAAGCCATGCGTGTTGTAAGAGGCGACTAAAATGCCGGGAGAAAGAGGCTAGTAACCCCTTCTCCTGAATATATTACTAAATGCAAAAGGAGAAACTTTCGTTTTTCATTTTGGGCCACCCCACCTCGGTGTGATACTGCTGGTGTGTTGAAAGAAAGAATAATAATTATCATTCACTCTAAAAATGGTATGTTGCATGTGAATGGAATTGTTGCTGTTTGTTTATTCTGAACTAACTTGTACAACTTGTACACAATGTAAGAGTATTTGGATTGTGAGGTAATTATTATAATAAAAAAATATTTTGAGGTAAAAGTTTTACAAACTCTTACAAATGTACGTGAATGAACTAAAAGTAGAAACATGTTAATACAGTGGACCCTCAGGTAACAATGGCATCACCTAATGTTAAATCAGGCTAGCGATACATTTTAATGCAAAAATTTTGCCTTGCCTAGCACTAAAAAACTCACCCAACGCGATTCATTCGAGATGTGTCCACGTGTGGCCTGAGCGTGCCTCACTTGTCCCGTGGGTGCCAGTGTTTGCAAGCCAGCCACCGTGGTCGCATCCAAGCATACAATCGGAACATTTCATATTATCACAGCGTTTTTAGTGATTGTACCTGCAAAATAAGTCACCATGGGCCCCAAGAAAGCTTCTAGTGTCAACCCAGCAGGAAAAAGGGTGAGAATTACTATGGATATGAAGAAAGAGATAAGTGCTAAGTACGAAAGTGGAGTGCATGTCTCCGAGCTGGCCAGGTTGTATGCGAAACCCCAATCAACCATCGCTACTATTGTGGCCAAGAAAATGACAATCAAGGAAGCTGTTCTTGCAAAAGCTGCAACTTTGTTTTCGAATAAGAGATCACAAGTACTCGAAGATGTTGAGACTCTGTTATTGGTGTCGATAAACGAAAAACAGATAGCAGGAGATAGCATCTCTCAAGCGATCATATGTGAAAAGGCTAAGAAGTTGCATGAGGATTTAATTAGAAAAATGCCAGCAACTAGTGATGTGAGTGAATTTAAGGTCAGCAAAGGTTGGTTTGAGAGATTTAAGAATCGGAGTGGCATACATAATGTGATAAGGCATGGTGAGGCTGCCAGTTCAGACCAAAAAGCGATTGAAAAATATGTGAAGGAATTCAAACCTGAAGAATTGAAACCTGAACAAGTGTTTAATTGTGACAAAACAGGCCTGTTTTGGAAGAAAATCCCAAACAGGACCTACATTACTCTGGAGGAAAAGGCACTCCCAGGACATAAGCCTATGAAAGACAGGCTTACTCTCTTGATGTGTGCTAATGCTAGTGGTGATTGCAAAGTGAAGCCTTTATTGGTGTATCACTCTGAAACTCCCAGAGTGTTCAGGAAAAACAATGTCCTCAAGGCTAATTTGTATGTGATGTGGAGGGCAAACAGTAAGGCATGGGTCACTAGAGACCTTTTCTATGACTGGTTACACCATGCATTTGCCCCCACTGTGAAAAATTACCTCCTGGAAAATAAATTGGGCCTTAAGTGCCTCCTGGTATTAGACTTGGCAGAGCGACTTTGTGGGGACATGAGCTTCATTAAGGTAAAGTTTTTGCCTCCTAATACCACTCCTCTCCTGCAGCCCATGGACTAGCAGGTCATTTCAAACTTCAAAAAACTCTACACAAAAGCTATGTTTCAAAAGTGCTTTGTAGTGACCACAGAAACTCAGTTGACTCTAAGAGAGTTTTGGAGAGATCACTTTAGCATCCACAATTGTGTAAACATTATAGGTAAGGCTTGGGAGGGAGTGGCTAAGAGGACCTTGAATTCTGCTTGGAAGAAACTGTGGCCAGAATGTGTAAACAGAAGGGATTTTGAAGGATTTGAGGCTAACCCTGAGAAGTGTATGCCAGTTGTGGAATCCATTGTGGCATTGGGGAAGTCCTTGGGGTTGGAGGTTAGTGGGGAGGATGTGGAAGAGTTGGTGGAGGAGGACAATGAAGAACTAACCACTGATGAGCTGCAAGATCATCTTCAACAGCAAGAGGCCAGACCTGAGGAAACTACTTTGGAGGAGGGGATAAAGAAATTGAAGAAGTTGCCTACTTCAAAGATTAAGGAAATGTGTGCAAAGTGGCTTGAAGTGCAAACCCTTTTTGATGACAATCACCCTCACACAGCTATTGCAAGCCGTGCTGGTGACTATTACACTGACAAAGTTGTGAACCACTTTAGGAAAGTCATAAAGGAACGGGAGGTACAAGCCTCTGTGGACAGATATGTTGTGCGACAGAGGTCCAGTGACTCTCAAGCTGGTCCTAGTGGCATTAAAAGAAGAAGGGAAGTAACCCCGGAAAAGAACTTGCTACCTCAAGTCCTAATGGAAGAGGATTCCCCTTCTAAACATTAACAACATCCAAACTCTCCCCTCCTCCCATCCCATCAATCATCACCAGATCTTCAATAAAGGTAAGTGTCAGTTTGTGTGTATTAAAATTAATATTTCATGTGGTAAATTTTTTTTTTCATACTAGGGGTGTCTTGCACAGATTAATTTGATTTCCATTATTTCTTATGGGGAAAATTAATTCGGCTAACGATAATTTCAGCCAACGATGAGCTTTAGGAACGGATTAATATCGTTGACTGAGGGTCCACTGTACTCATTTATTTGGCCTGACCAAGTGATCGCCCACTACCTGTTCAGTTTGTGCTTTTACATTGTCTGAACTCCGTATCTCGTTCTCTCTCTCATTTACTTTTTTGTTAACTACAGTGGACCCCCGAGTTTCGGCAGACTCGACTTTCGTGAAATTCGACCTTTGGCGAGTTTTTTTGGAAAAATTTGGCCTCGAGTTTCGTGAAAAAACTCGTTTCGGTGACCGTCACCGCACACACAAAGCCAGTCTCCCACGCCATTCACGCTCAGTGTGCCATTGTTTACCAACACGTGACCATCATCCCGCGGGTTCATACGTAATAATCCATTGTTTTTTGTTATTACAACTGCTATATAAGTCACCATGGGCCCAAGGAAAGCTAGTGCAAGCCCTTTGGTAAAGAAAATGAGGAACATGATCGAATTCAAGAAGGAAATCGTTGAAAAATATGAGAGTGGAGTGCGTGTTACAGAGTTTGCCATGATGTATGGCAAGCCCCATTGAACCATCACTTCGACTGTGGCGAAAGGAAAGGAAATAAAGTGTGCTGTTGTTGCAAAAGGGGTGGATATGCTGACAAAAAGGAGATCACAAATCCTCAAAGAAGTGGAGAGGCTATTGTTGGTGTGGATTACCGAAAACAGTTAGCAGGAGGAGGAAGAGAGATGGAGGAAGGTGCCTTCTTCAAAGATTAAGGACATTTGTGCAAAGTGGACTGAAGTGCAAACATTTATGGATGAACTTCACCCTAACAAAGCTGTTGAAGGCTGTATTGGCAACATGTACAATGACAGTGTTGTGTCCCACTTCTGGGAAATCTTAAAGAAACGCCAGAAACAGACCTCTCTGGACAGATATTTTGTGCGACAGGGGTCCAGTGACTCTCAAGCTGGTCCCAGTGGCATTAAAAGAAGAAGGGAAGTAACCCCAGATATGGACTTCATACCTGAAGTCCTAATGGAAGGAGATTCTCCTTCCAAAAAATAGTGTACACCTTCCTCCTATCCCCTCCTCCCGTCTTCCATCCACGCAAAAGTCTTCAGTAAAGGTAAGTGTAATGTTATTATTATTTTTTTAACTGCATGTACTTGATTTCTGATTGTTTTCATTATGTAAATCTTTATTTAATTTGAAAAAAAAAATTTTCTTTTAATATTTTTGGGTGTCTGGAATGGATTAATTTTTTTTTTTTTTATCACACTGGCCGATTCCCACCAAGGCAGGGTGGCCCGAAAAAGAAAAACTTTCACCACCACTCACTCCATCACCGTCTTGCCAGAAGGGTGCTTTACACTACAGTTTTTAAACTGGATTAATTTTATTTCCATTATTTCTTATGGGGAAAATGGTTTTGAGTTTCATGAATTTCAACCTTCGGCGGGCTCTCTGGAACGGATTAATCACGAAACTCGGGGTCCACTGTAGTTGGTTTTCACTGACGATGGCGTCTAACCTTAATTGTGATAAAAAGAGGAGTCGTAAACCTCTTGCTTTAAGTGCCAAGTTAGAAATGATGAAACTATGAAACTGAGTGAACATGGTATGTCTATGACTGAGATAGCATGTAAGCTTGATTTGGCTCATCAAACAGTTAGTACAATTGTGAACAATAAGGAGAAAGTGTTGTGAGAAATTAAAAGTGCTTCACCAGTGAACACTGAAGTTATAAGAAAACGTGATAACCTTATTGCTGACATGGAAAAACTTTTAACCCTTAACCCTTAAATGGTCCAAACAGATCAACGTTCAAATCCGCAGTGCTCCAAAAGTAGATCTACATTTTTTTACATATTTTCGAACATAACAAAAAAACAAATGTAGATAAAAGTTTTTTACACATTTTCAAATGAAAAAAAAAAAAGATGATCTACATTTTTTTACATACTTTCAAATGTTGAAAAAATGTATATATACGTTTGGACCATTTAAGGGTTAAACTGTCCAAACGTAGATTTACGTCCATGTGAAGGGGGACTCTGAACGTAGATCTACATTTTTTTTACACACTTTCAAATGGGGAAAATCAAGGTTGGAGCACTACTCACGTGAACGTAGATCTACATTTGGACAGTTTAATGGTTAATGGTGTGGGCTGACAATCAGACTAGTCACACTGTGCCTTTAAGCTGAGCCATTATCTATGAAGGCTGAGAGAGGTGAGGAAGCTGCTGAAGATAAATTCGCAGCTAGCAGAGGCTGGTTTAAAAGGTTTAAGGAAAGAGGTCAACTCCACATCAGAGTGCAGGTGAAGCTGCAGGTGCCGATAATTTAGCTGCAGAAAATTATCCATATGAGTTAGCCGAGATAATAGAATGTGATGGATATACCCAGCAACAGATTTTTAATGTGGATAAAACTGCATTATTTTGGAAGAAGATGCCATCCAGAACATTTATTGCAATGATGATGTAAAGAGAGTAGTAAGGGAGAAAAAGTTATCATATGGAGGTTTTACAAAGTAGAAGTGATGAAAGGAGGGAATAGTATATGGAGAGAAAAAGAGAGGTTAAGAAAGTGGTGAAGCAATGTAACAAGAGAGCAAATGAGAGAGTGGGCAAGATATTATCAACAAATTTTGTTGAAAATAAGAAAAAGTTTTGGAGTGAGATTATTAAGTTTTGGAGCGAGATTAATAGTTGAGGAAGCCTAGGTTACGAATGGATCTGACAGCTAAAAATAGGAGAGGAGAATTATTAAAAGGAGAGTTAGAGGTATAGGGAAGATGGAGTGAATATTTTGAGGAATTGTTAAATGCTGATGAAGATGGAGAAGCTGTGATTTCGTGTATAGAGCAAGGAGGAATAACATCTTTCAGGAGAAAGGAAAAGCCAGTTGTGAGTGAGGGGAAACTTTGTGAGGCAGTGGGTATAATGAAAGGGGGTAAGGCAGCTGGGATTGATGAGATAAAGATAGAAATGTTAAAAGCAGGTAGGGACATAGTTTTGGAGCGGTCGGTACTTTTATTTAATAAATGTATGGAAAAGGGTAAGGTACCTAGGGATTGGCAGAGAGCATGCACATTTTCTTTGTATAAAGGCAAAGGGGACAAAATAGAGTATAAGTACCTGCTAAAGTGAATTGTAGAGTTATTACTGAAAGAGTAGGATAGCAGATGAACAAGGAGGCTTTAGGAATGGCAGGGGGTGTGCAGACCAAGTGTTTACAGTGAAACATATAGGTGAACAGTATTTAGATAAGGGTAAAGAGGTTTTTGTGGCATTTATGGATTTGGAAAAGGCGTATGACAGGGTGGATAGGGGAGCAATGTGGCAGATGTTGCAAATGTATGGAATAGGAGGTAGGTTACTGTAAGCAGTGAAGAGTTCTTATGAGAATAGTGAGAGTATGTAGGAGAGAGAGGGAGATTATTTCCCAGTAAAAGTAGGCCTTAGACAAGGATGTGCGATGCCACCATGGTTGTTCAATATATTTATAGATGGGGTTGTAAGAGAAGTGAATGCTCGGGTGTTGGCAAGAGGAGTGAGATTAAAAGATAAAGAATCTAACATAAAGTGGGAGTTATTACATAAGAACATAAGAAAGAAGGAACACTGCAACAGGCCCACTGACCCACGCGGAGCAGGTCCATGTCCCCCCCCCCCCGGATTAGCCCAATGACCCACCCAGTCTGGTCAGGTCATATTCACTTAAGGAAGGAGCACGGCACCAGACCCTGCAGCACAAGCTAGTCAGGTCCAACTCACACCCACCCACACCCACTCATGTATTTATCTAAACTATTTTTAAAACTACACAATGTTTTAGCCTCAATAACTGTACTCGGGAGTTTGTTCCACTCATCCACAACTCTATTACCAAACCGGTGCTTTCCTATATCCTTCCTGAATCTGAATTTTTCCAGCTTGAAACCATTGCTACGAGTCCTGTCTTGGCTGGAAATTTTCAGCACACTATTTACATCCCCTTTATTTATTCCTATTTTCCATTTATACACCTTGATCATATCCCCCCTAATTCTACACCATTCAAGAGAGTGCAGATTCAGGGCCCTCAGTCTATCCTCATAGGGAACATTTCTGATACATGGGATCATCTTTGTCATCCTCTTCTGTATGTTTTCCAGAGCATTTATATCCATTCTGTAATACGGTGACCAGAACTGAGCAGCATAGTCTAAATGAGGCCTAACCAAGGATATATAGAGTTGAAGAACAACCTGAGGACTTCTATTATTTATACTTCTAGATATGAAGTCAAGAATTCTGTTAGCTTTATTGCGAACACTAATGCACTGTTGTCTTGGTTTTAGATTAGTGCTAACCAGAACCCCTAAATCCTTTTTGCAATCAGTAGTATTAAGATCTACATTATTTAGTTTATATGTGGCACAGTTATTTTCCTGTCCAACACTTAGAACTTTGCATTTGTCTATATTAAACTACATCTACCACTTCTCCGACCACTGCATCAGTCTATTCAAATCATCCTGGAGTGCTCTAGTGTCCTCATTAAAATGAATTGGACAGCCTATTTTGGTGTCATCAGCAAATTTGCTCATGTCGCTATTTACTCCCTCATCTATGTCGTTTATGTAAATTGTGAACAACAACAGGCCCAACACTGACCCCTGAGGAACACCGCTTGTGATGTGCCCCCATTCTGATTTCTCCCCATTTATGCAAACTCTCTGCTGCCTATTTGTCAGCCACGCCTCTACCCTGGAAAAAATTTCTCCTCCTATTGTGTGTGCCTTAAGTTTCCTCAATAGCCTCTGGTGTGGAACTCTATCGAAAGCCTTACTGAAGTCCATATACACAATATCATGTTCATTATCATGATCTACCTCCTCAAACACCTTAGTGAAAAATGTTAGTAAAATTGTAAGACAGGAATGCCCCTTTGTAAAACCGTGTTGAGATTCATTAATCAATCTGTGCTTATCAAGATGACTATGAATTGCTTCGGCAATTATTGATTCCATAAATTTTCCCACTATGGAGGTAAGGTTTATTGGTCTATAGTTTGAAGCCAAGGACCTGTCACCTGTCTTGTAAATAGGTATTAAATTTGCCATTCTCCGCTTATCAGGCACTATGCCAGTTTGTAGTGGTATGTTAAAAAGATTAGCCAAAGGTATGCTAAGTTCCTCTTTACATTCCTTTAACACCCTTGCAAACAGTTCATCAGGACCTGGGGATTTGTTAGGTTTTAGTTTCTCTATTTGTCCGAGGACCATGTCACTAGTTGCCGCAATCGTGCATAGTTTATTATCGTCCTATTCTACATAATCTATTATGTGCTTTTGGGAGAATCTGAAGAGAAGTTGCAGAGGTTGGTAGGGTATGTAAAAGAAGAAAATTGAAAGTGAATATATGAAAGAGTAAGGTGATGAGGATAACAAAAAAATTAGGTGATTAAAGATTGGGTATCAGATTGGAGGGAGAGAGTATGGAGAAGGTGAATGTATTCAGATATTTAAGAGTGGACATGTCAGCAGATGGGTCTATGAAGGATGAGGTGAATCACAGAACTAATGAGGGAAAAAGGGTGAGTGGTGCACTTGGGAGTCTGTGGAGACAAAGAACTTTGCCCGTGAAAGCAAAAAGGGAATGTATGAAAGTATAGTTGTACCAACACTCTTGTATGCGTGTGAAGCATGGGTGATGAATGTTGCAATGAGGAGAAGTATGGATGCAGTAGAGATGTCATGTCTGAGGGCAATGTGTGGTGTGAATATAATGCAGAGAATTCGTAGTTCGGAAATTAGGAGAAGGTGTGGGATTACCAAAACCATTATCCAGAGGGCTGAGGAGGGGTTGTTGAGGCGTAGAGAGAATGGAATGAAACAGAATGACGTCAAGTGTATAAATCTGTAGTGGAGGGAAGGTGGGGTAGGGGTCACCCTAGGAAATGTTGGAGGGAGAGGGTGAAGGAGGTTTCGTGAGGGGCTTGGACTTCCAGCAAGCAAGTGTGAGTGTGTTAGATAGGAGCGAATGGAGACAAATGCTGTTGGAGTGTGAGCAAGGTAATATTTATGAAGGGATTCAGGGAAACTGGCAGGCCGGACTTGAGTCCTGGAGATAAGAAGTACAGTGTCTGCACTCTGAAGGAGGGATGTTAATGTTGTAGTTTTATAAACTGTAGTGTAAAGCATCCCTCTGGCAAGACAGTGATGGAGTGAATGATGGTGAAAGTTTTTTTTTTTTTCAACCGCCCTGCAACGGTGGAAGATGGCTGATGTGTTAATAATAAATAATAAAAAAAATCACATTTGAAACCTGGAGAGTCAATATTTAAAGGAAAAGAATTATAGGAAAGATTTATTATAAAATATTAATAGTAATATATTATCTTTTATTACATGTAATTAATTAACAATTATTTTCTGCCCGAGTTTTATTTGTGCAAATTTAATGATTTAGGGATTTATTAATAATAATAATAATTCTCTATGATATAATAATAATATAGTGTAAGTATGGGCTTTGCTTTGTGGTTTATTTTTTTATATATTAGTAATTTCTGCTGTAAAAAGAAAGCGCTTTGTGTCGTTAATTTCCAAGATGTCTGTAATCTGTAGAGTCTAGTGGTGACAGGTTCTTGGAGGGGATCCTGGATCAACTCCAACTGCTAATAATGAGAGTAATGAAGAAGAGATTTTAAGGTTGAAAGGGTCCTAAGAAGCAAGATCGCCACCCATCTAGAAACCCATCAATTACACAACCCAGGGCAACATGGGATTAGAGCAGGTCGTTCCTGTCTGTCTCAGCTATTGGATCACTACGACAAGGTCCTAGATGCACTAAAGAGAAAAAGAATGCAGATGTAATATATTCAGACTTTGCAAAAGCCTTCGACAAGTGTGACCATGGCGTAATAGTGCACAAAACGCGTGCTAAAGGAATAACAGGAAAAGTTGGTAGATGGATCTATAATTTCCTCACAAACAGAACACAAAGAGTAGTAGTCAACAGAGTAAAGTCTGAGGTGGCTACAGTGAAAAGCTCTGTTCCACAAGGCACAGTACTCGCTCCCATCTTGTTTCTCATCCTAATATCTGACAAAGACAAGGATGTCAGCCACAGCACCGTGTCTTCCTTTGCATATGACACCCGAATCTGCACGAGTGTCTTCCATTGCAGACACTGCAAGGCTCCAGGCGGACATCAACCAAATCTTTCAGTGGGCTGCAGAAAACAATATGAAATTCAATGATGAGAAATTTCAATTACTCCGATATAGTAAACACAAGGAAATTAAAACTTCATCAGAATACAAAACAAATTCCGGTCACAAAGTAGAGCAAAACACAAACGTCAAAGACCTGGGAGTGATCATGTAGGAGGATCTCACCTCCAAGGACCATAACATTGTATCAATCGCAGCTGCTAGAAAAATGACAGGATGGATAAAGAGAACCTTCAAAACTAGGGATGCCAAGCCCATGATGACACTCTTCAGGTCGCTTGTTTTATCTAGGCTGGAATATTGCTGCACATTAACAGCACCTTTCAAGGCAGGTGAAATTGCTGACCTAGAAAATGTGCAGAGAACCTTCACGGCACGCATAATGGAGATAAAACACCTCAATTACTGGGAGCGCTTGAAGTTCCTGAATCTGTATTCCTTGGAACGCAGGCGGGAGAGATATGTGATTACATACACCTGGAAAATCCTAGAACATGCACACGAAAATCACTCACAACAAAAGCAAAAGACTTGGCAGACAATGCAGCATCCCCCCAATGAAAAGCAGAGGTGTCACTAGCATGTTAAGAGACCATACAATAAGTGTCAGGGGCCCGAGACTGTTCAACTGCCTCCCAGCATACATAAGGGGGATTATCAATAGACCCCTTGCAGTCTTCAAGCTGGCACTGGACAAGCGCCTAAAGTCAGTACCTGACCATCTGGGCTGTGGCTCATATGTTGGTTTATGTGCCGCCAGCAGTAACAGCCTGGATGATCAGGCTCTGATCCACCAGGAGGCCTGGTCACAGACCAGGCCGTGGGGGCGTTGACCCCCGGAACTCTCTCCAGGTAAACTCCAGCCCTAAGTAGGGAAGAAAAAGTTCTGAGAAGGATTAAGCATACAAAGATCCGGGAAAAAAAAGTGTTAGAAATCCTTAGGGCTGACGAGAGAAAGAGTTTGTTAATAAAAATGGAACAGGTAACAGGGTAGACATATTTAATTTGAATCAAGTAATTAAATTTGTCCCAAATTTTTGGGAAAGAAAATCTTGATAATTTTTTTACTTCGTCTGAAAAAACAGCAAAATCCCAGAAGTGGCCAGACAGTTGGCAGACGTAGGAGTGAAGACCTGATTAGCAGGTATAGGTCAGCAATAGAAATAATTAGGAGTAAGGGTGGTAACCCTGTCATATGTGGTATTTTGCCAAGGAGAGGAGTTGGAAATGAATGGTTGTCCAGGGCAATTGGTGTCAAATGCTGGCTGGACAAATACTGTAAGGAAAATGGGGTAACATTCATTGACAACTGGGACCTCTTCTATGGCAGAAGTGACATGTATGCCAGGGATGGGGTTCACTTACCTAGGTCTGGGGTGGTAGCACTGGCAACTGCAGTGGAGGGAGCAGTTAGGACTTTAAACTAGGAATAGTTAGTGGTATGGGTTTTGGCAGGAAAACAGTGAAGTCCCAGTGTAGTAATATTACGAGTTCTAGGGGAACTAGTAATAAGCAGAACGAGGTAGATATTGAAAAGCCAGGGACTTTGGGTGATAAGGACAGTACAGTGGACCCCCGCATAACGATCACCTCCCAATGCGACCAATTATGTAAGTGTATTTATGTAAGTGCGTTTGTACGTGTATGTTTGGGGGTCTGAAATGGACTAATCTACTTCACAATATTCCTTATGGGAACAAATTTGGTCAGTACTGGCACCTGAACATACTTCTGGAATGAAAAAATATCGTTAACCGGGGGTCCACTGTAATAGGTTTAGTAGAAAAATAGAAATGAGCAGGAAGGGTAAAGAGAAAGGAGAGTCTTTCAATGTTTATTATGCTAATTGCCGTAGTGCTAGGAATAAGATGGACGAGTTGAGATTAGTAGCTAGTGCAGGTAACATTGATGTATTTGCCTTAACTGAGACGTGGTTTAATTCAAAAAGTCGGGACATGCCTGCGGAATGTCATATTCAGGGTTTTAAATTGTTCCAAGTAGATAGAAGTATCGGGAAGGGGGGTGGGGTGGCATTATATGTCAGAGATCGCTTGAACTGTTGCATAAAAACGGGTATTAAGTCTGAAGTAACACATACAGAGTCTGTTCGGATAGAATTTTCAGAGGGGCATGAAAAACTGATTTTAGGAGTGATATACCGTCCCCCAAACTTAGGGACCAAGGGAGACTACTATGGGAGGAAATTGTTAAGGCCACAAGGCACGATAATGTAGTAATTCTAGGAGACTTTAACTTTAGTCATATTGATTGGAATTTCTTGACTGGGAATTTAGAATCATACGACTTCTTAGAAGTAGTTCAGGATTGTTTTTTGAAGCAGTTTGTGACAGAACCTACAAGGGGAAATAACCTGCTTGACTTAGTTATGGCAAACAATGAATCCCTTGTTAATAATTTAGAAATTTCAGAGGAACTGGGTGCTAGCGACCACAAATCAATTACATTTAGCATTGAATGGAAGTACGATAGCAGTGATAACTCAGTAACAGTCCCAGATTTTTGCTTAGCAGATTACGATGGGCTTAGAGAACACTTATCATCTGTTGGCTGGGGTAACGAAGTGAGCTATCAATATGACAGTTTTCTGAACACTATACATGCTGCTCAAAGAACGTTTATCCCATATAAAGAAATTAGATCAAATAGAAATGACCCAAAATGGATGAATAATAGGCTCAAATAGCTACTAGGGCATAAGAAAGGAATTTATAGGCATATCAAAAGAGGTGAGGGTCATCTTATGAATCAGTATATTGACATTAAGAGGGCCATTAAAAAGGGGATAAGAAAAGCTAAAAGGGACTATGAAATTAAAGTTGCTAGGGATTCTAAAACTAACCCAAAAAGTTTTTTCCAGGTCTATAGAACAAAAGTTAGAGATAAGATAGGTCCCCTTAAAAATAACTATGGGCACCTTACTGACAAAGAGAATGAAATGTGCTCGATTTTTAATAATTATTTTCTCTCAGTTTTTACACAGGAAGACACTAACAATATTCCAGTAATTAATTTTTATAGTGGGCTAGAAGAAGATAAATTATGTAACATCACAGTCACTAGTGAAATGGTTGTGAAGCAGATAGACAGACTGAAGCAAAATAAGTTGCCGGGTCCTGATGAGGTTTTTTCAAGGATTCTTAAGGAATGCAAAATGGAACTCTGTGAACCATTAACTAATATTTTTAATTTATCTCTTCAAACAGGTGTAGTGTCTGATATGTGGAAGATGGCTAATGTAATTCCTATTTTTAAAACAGGGGACAAGTCGTTACCGTCAAATTACCGCCCAATAAGCCTGACCTCAATTGTAGGCAAATTACTAGAGTCAATTATAGCTGAGATTATAAGAAGCCATCTCGATAAGCATAGCTTGATTAATGATACTCAGCATGGATTCACAAGAGGCCGGTCTTGTCTAACTAATTTATTAACTTTCTTCAGTAAAGCTTTTGAGGCTGTTGACCACGATAAAGAATTTGATATTATTTACTTAGATTTTAGTAAGGCTTTTGATAGAGTTCTGCACCATAGACTGTTAAAAAAAGTGGCAGCTCATGGCATTGGGGGAAAAGTGCTCTCGTGGATCGAGTCATGGCTCACTGACAGGAAGCAGAGTGTGTCCATAAATTGGGTTAAATCCGAGTGGGGATCTGTAACAAGTGGCATTCCACAGGGATCAGTCTTGGCCCCATTGTTGTTTATAATATATATCAATGATCTTGATGAGGGAATTACTAGTGATATGAGCAAATTCGCTGATGACACAAAGATAGGTAGGATAATTGATTCAAACGTAGATGTTATGGAACTTCTGGAGGATTTAAACAAACTCTATTCTTGGTCAGAAAAGTGGCAGATGCAGTTCAATGTAGATAAATGCAAGGTTCTGAAGCTTGGGAGTGCCCATAACCCTAGTACTTATAAGTTAAATGATGTAGAACTTAGCCATACAGATTGCGAAAAGGACTTGGGGGTTATTGTGAGCAGCAACCTTAAACCAAGACAGCAATGCCTAAGCGTACGTAATAAGGCAAATAGATTACTGGGATTTATATCAAGAAGTGTAAGCAACAGAAATCCAGAGGTCATACTGCAGCTTTATACATCATTAGTAAGGCCTCACCTAGATTATGCAGCTCAGTTCTGGTCTCCATATTACAGAATGGACATAAATTCGTTAGAAAACATTCAGCGTAGGATGACTAAATTAATACATAGCATTAGAAATCTTCCTTATGAAGAAAGATTGAAGACTCTTAAGTTACATTCACTTGTTAGACGAAGAATGAGGGGAGACCTGATCGAAGTGTATAAGTGGAAGATAGGTATTAATAAAGGGGATATTAATAAGGTCTTGAGGATGTCTCTCCAAGAGAGAACCCACAGTAATGGATTTAAATTAGATAAGTTTAGATTTAGAAAGGACATAGGAAAGTATTGGTTTGGAAATAGGGTAGTAGATGAGTGGAACAGTCTACCTAGTTGGGTTATTGAGGCTGGGACTTTGGGTAGTTTCAAATTTAGGTTGGATAAGTACATGAGTGGGAGGGGTTGGATTTGAGTGGGACTTTCACATCAGAGCTTATTTCTTGGGTGGCACTGAAAATTGGGTTTACCTGGAGTTTACCTGGATTGGGCAAATGTTTTGTTAGTGGGATGAATTGTAAAGGACCTGCCTTGTATGGGCCAACAGGCCTCCTGCAGTGTTCCTCCTTTCTTATGTTCTTATGAGTATGGAAAGGAGAAGATGTCACTGCTGACGATGTGGTGCCGCTCCAAGGATGTTGTAGGCGATTATGAAGGTGTACTGGCGTTAATTTTACTAGAGGATCTTTTGAACAGTGTACCTCCTGATCCTAAGGCATATCTTGAGGAAAAAGATTTTAATGATTTTAACCATGCTCTAGAGATGGGTGAAAGATTTGTTAGCCAATGACAAATATGGAGGTAGTTATCGCTCAGACCATGTTCATAATAATTTTTCTCCAACTAGGAGGAATAAGAAATTCCACAGGTTTAAGCTAATTTTTTTCCGGCACCATAATCCAAAGAGTTTTCAGCGTACTTACCACCAGAATCTTGGTTCCCAGGGATTTAAGCCTACTTCTCAGTTACCCACTCAGGAAAGTGGTCAGTCAGTTTTGGGTTCAGGAAATCAGGGAACAGGCAGAAAAAGTCCAGTTTCCCAGTGACAAGGGGCTCAGCCTACCTCAAGTGGGCATGGTACCTTTAAAGTTTATAATTGTACTTATTGTAATAAGAAGGGTCACTTACAGCAATATTGCAGAGAGATGCTTAGGGACCAGACTGCTGCACAGGACTCTCAAGTAAGTACCCTAGTTACACATGCAGTAGCTTGTACTGTAGTCTTACCCCAGAGTACATGAGGAAGTTCAGCTGTTTTAGACCCTCGGATGGAGGTCTTTTCAAGTAAGTCCACAGTGACCTTGCACCAAAATAAAGGTAGGGATAGATGGTGGCCCGGTGGCAGCTCCCGCTTCACACACAGAGGGCCCGGGTTCGATTCCCGGCGGGTGGAAACATTTCGACACGTTTCCTTACACCTGTTGTCCTGTTCACCTAGCAGCAAATAGGTACCTGGGTGTTAGTCGACTAGTGTGGGTCGCATCCTGGGGGACAAGATTAAGGACCCCAATGGAAATAAGTTAGGACTTCTGAGTCTATCCCTTCTGTTATGTCGTTCACATATACAAAGAACAGCACAGGTCCTAGGACTGACCCCTGTGGAACCCCGCTTGTCACAAGCGCCCACTCTGACACCTCGTCACGTACCATGACTCGTTGTTGCTTCCCTGTCAGGTATTCTCTGATCCATTGCAGTGCCTTTCCTGTTATGTGTGCCTGATCCTCTAGCTTTTGCAGTAACCTCTTGTGAGGGACTGTGTCGAAGGCCTTCTTGCAGTCCAAAAAAATGCAGTCGATCCACCCCTCTCTCTCTTGTCTTACTTGTCACCTTGTCATAAAACTCTAGTAGGTTTGTGACACAGGATTTTCCTTCCCTGAAACCATGCTGGTTGTCAATTATACACTTGTTTCTTTCCAGGTGCTCCACCACTCTCCTCCTGATGATCTTCTCCATGACCTTGCATACTATACACGTTAGTGATACAGGTCTGTAGTTTAGTGCCTCATGTCTGTCTCCCTTTTTAAAAATTGGGACTACATTTGCCATCTTCCATACCATACTGTGTGTGTGTGTGTGTGTGTGTGTGTGTGTGTGTGTGTGTGTGTGTGTGTGTGTGTGTGTGTGTGTGTGTGTGTGTGTGTGTGTGTGTGTTTACACTCACCTAATTGTGGCTGCAGGAGCCGAGACTCGGCTCCTGGCCCCACCTCTTCACTGATTTCTACTAGGTCTTCTTGCTCTCTGCTCCCAGAGCTTTGTCATTCCTCATCTTAAAGCTATGTATGATTCCTGCCTCCACTACATCACTTGCTAGACTATTCCACTTCCTGACAACTCTATGACTGAAGAAATACTTCCTAACATCCCTGTGACTCATTTGAGTCTTCAGCTTCCAACTGTGACCCCTTGTTTCTGTGTCACCTCTCTGGAACATCCTGTCTCACCACCTTATCTATTCCATGCAGTATTTTGTATGTCGTTATCATGTCTTCCCTGACCTTCCTGTCCTCCAGTGCTGTCAGGTCGATTTCCCTCAACCTTTCTTCGTAGGACATTCCTCTGAGCTCCAGAACTAACCTTGTTGCAAACCTTTGCACTTTTTCTAATTTCTTGAAGTGCTTGACCAGGTGTGGGTTCCAAACTGTGTATGTGTGTGTGTGTGTGTGTTTGTTGGTAGTCACGCCAGATACATGTCTAGGTCAGCTATGCTAACATTTTTGTTTTTCTTGGTGCTGGCTGGCATGCCTCACCTGCTGTGTTGATGTATGAACTGTTGGGCCAAAGGTTGTGAAAAGGTGTTGACGGTGTCGCCTCACCATTTTTGGGTTATCCTGTGTGTTTTGGGGGTTGCTTCTCCAGGACCCACCTGGTTTTTTTTTAATCACCAATGTGGGGTGACTCCAGGGTTCCTTGGAATGACAGTATAGGTGAAGGCATGACAGGCCCACCTTTTGAGTTGTCAACAATGATGACTCTGGTGTTTCTTCAAGGCCACAGTCCCACTGACAAAATTTATATGTGACTAACTACCCAGGTTTTGAAGTCTGATAATTTTCCCTCACGTGCTCTCCAATTTCTCCCAGAGGTGTGTTTTGCATAGCCAGCTTTGCTTATTGCACAATACTGTGAGACGCACGGTTGATAATGAAACTTTTTTTAATGTAATATGTACAATAATTTTTTGAACTACACCTACCATCCGACTTACGACCTGCTCGACTTACGACGACTCGACTTACGACCGTGTTTTTTATGCCAAATTTCTGGGAAATAAACAAGTGTTTGTGTTGTACACAGTGTTTATCCTAAACCTTACAGTATAAAATACAGTACTAACAGCATAAAAAGTAAAGTAAAACATGAAATACCAAAATAAAACAATAAAATAAAGTCATTACAAAAATGTAATGTTGATATTCAGTAGTAAAGTTTGACTTACGACCGGTTTCTCGGAACCGAACTCGGTCGTAAGTCGGATGGTAGGTGTATTTCTTGAGACTTCATAATGTTAATATTTTCTGAAGTACGTACCTGTTTTATTTTTACAAGCAAAGATGTGTGACAATGGGTACTAATGTGTATCAGTTTTATGTAATTAATGTGTATCAGTTTTATGTAATTATTGTGTACAGAGGTAACCCAGTCAACTCTATTTATTTTTGTGTCATGAACAGTAAAATGCAGGTAGTAGGTTGGTAGACAGCAACCGCCCAGGGAGGTACTACTGGCAAGTGAGTGTAAAACGAAAGCCTGTAATTGTTTTACATGATGGTAGGATTGCTGGTGTCCTTTTTTCTGTCTCATGACCATGAAAGATTTCAGGTACATCTTGCTACTTCTACTTACACTTAGGTCACACTACATATACGTGTACAAGCATACAGGAAGGCCCCGCTTTACGGCGTTTCACTTTACGGCGTTCCGCTAATACGGACATTTCAAATTATGACCAAAACTCGCTACACGGCTCCCCCCACCTGACTTTCTAATACGGTCATCGTGCCCCACCCTGCTTGTTTACATTCTCCATGAGCTCAGTAAGCACTAAGTCTCTCCATTTTGTCTAGAAACTCCAAAATTTCAAATGTTTTTAAAAGTTATTTCATATTTTATATATACTCTGATAATTATACTTATGTATACCTGTACCTAAATAAACTTACATACTGTGCTGGCATGCAGGTACACATTAAAATTGGTAAGTGTCTTATGTCTCCAGACGTCATATTAGTAATGATAATAATAATCATCGAGTCATTTAAATGTCGAATATTACGTTAATATACACATTTTCATTAATCCATCCATGATATTTTTTTCAAAATTATATAATAAACACGATTCATAACATATAAATAAGATAAATACACCCCACAGTAGAATAAATAAACATAAATGTGAGATGTGGTAGCAGACGACTTGCACAAGTGACGCCATATTAGAAATGATAATAATAATAACAATACTCACCGAGTCTCATTAAATGTCGTATATTACGTTAATATACACATTTTCATTAATCCATCCATGATATTTTTTTTCAAAATTATATAATAAACACGATACATAACATAAAAAGATGATAAATACACCCCACAATAGAATAAATAAACATAAATATAAGATGTGGGAGCCACATAACTTGTACAAGTGATGGCAAGAATAACATTTTCTCTAATCTAACATAAGAGAAAATGTGTTACTGGGGGTAACTGTAGAAAATTATTCCTTTCGTATGTATGTAAGTAAGTTTATTCAGGTATACACAAATACAGTTACATAGATTATCATACATAACAACATACGTGTAGAGAACCTAGGATAACCCAAAAAAGTCACTGTGACTTATTTCCATTGCCTTCACTCAGAGCTTCATTTCTTCTCAAAATGATGTTACATGAGAATGGGAGTGTTCTTCTTTATTAATTCTACCGTATCAATGTAGAGACAACCTGTACACAATGTAACTTGTACACAAACCAGACGTGTACACTTCGTTTGTTTACAAAACTTACGTTCGCCTGGTTTGTTTACATAACTCTGCGCCTGTCCCCTCTCATGTACTCATTCTTTCTCTCTCTCATTTATTCGTTTTATCTCATTTACTTACTCCTGACCCTACATTAAGACTACAAATATTTTAAGGTAAGTAATGAGTGAACTGTATATACATTTTATCGCTCTGGGATGCTTAAATATCATAGAATAGTATGTGTGGGTGGGGTGGCCTGGTAAGGTAGCCTGGCTATTACCATACATACCACACTTGATTCTTACAATAAATACTACTTGTCTCACCCTAGATTAAGACTATAAATATTTTAAGGTAAGTAATGAGTGCACTATGTGTGTATTGTACTTTTTTATTGTTTTTTGATGCCTGGTTCTATTGCTAACTTAATATATGTTAGTGTAAACTTGTTATCTAGTACTTGTATGCATTTATAATTGGAAAAAAAGGGTGTTCCACTTTACGGCGGTTTCCGCTTTACGACGGTAGCCTGGAACCTAACCTGCCGTATAAGTGGGGCCCTCCTGTATATACACACACACCCTCTGGGTTTTCTTCTATTTTCTTTCTAGTTCTTATTCTTGTTTATTTCCTCTTATCTCCGTGGGAGACAAGGATAAAGTTCTTTGTCTCCACAGACTCCTAAGTGCACCACTCACCCTTTTCCCCTCATCAATTCTATGATTCACCTCATCTTTCATAGACCCATCCGCTGACACGTCCACTCCCAAATATCTGAATACATTCACCTCCTCCATACTCTCTCCCTCCAATCTGATATCCAGTCTTTCATCACCTAATCTTTTTGTTATCCTCATAACCTTACTCTTTCCTGTATTCACTTTTAATTTTCTTCTTTTGCACACCCTACCAAATTCATCCACCAATCTCTGCAACTTCTCTTCAGAATCTCCCAAGAGCACAGTGTCATCAGCAAAGAGCAACTGTGACAACTCCCACTTTATGTGTGATTCTTTATCTTTTAACTCCACGCCTTTTGCCAAGACCCTCGCATTTACTTCTCTTACAACCCCATCTATAAATATATTAAACAACCATAGTGACATCACACATCCTTGTCTAAGGCCTACTTTTACTGGGAAATAATTTCCCTCTTTCCTACATACTCTAACTTGAGCCTCACTATCCTCGTAAAAACTCTTCACTGCTTTCAGTAACCTACCTCCTACACCATACACCTGCAACATCTGCCACATTGTCCCCCTATCCACCCTGTCATATGCCTTTTCCAAATCCATAAATGCCACAAAGACCTCTTTAGCCTTATCTAAATACTGTTCACTTATATGTTTCACTGTAAACACCTGGTCCACACACCCTCTACCTTTCCTAAAGTCTCCTTGTTCATCTGCTATCCTATTCTCCGTCTTACTCTTAATTTTTTCAATAATAACTCTACCATACACTTTACCAGGTATATTCAACAGACTTATCCCCCTATAATTTTTGCACTCTCTTTTGTCCCCTTTGCCTTTATACAAAGGAACTATGCATGCTCTCTGCCAATCCCTAGGTACCTTACCCTCTTCCATACATTTATTAAATAATTGCACCAACCACTCCAAAACTATATCCTCACCTGCTTTTAACATTTCTATCTTTATCCCATCAATCCCAGCTGCCTTACCCCCTTTCATTTTACCTACTGCCTCACGAACTTCCCCCACACTCACAACTGGCTCTTCCTCACTCCTACAAGATGTTATTCCTCCTTGCCCTATACACGAAATCACAGCTTCCCTATCTTCATCAACATTTAACAATTCCTCAAAATATTCCCTCCATCTTCCCAATACCTCTAACTCTCCATTTAATAACTCTCCTCTTCTGTTTTTAACTGACAAATCCATTTGTTCTCTAGGCTTCCTTAACTTGTTAATCTCACTCCAAAATAGATTATTTTTATTTCTTTATCACACTGGCCGATTCCCACCAAGGCAGGGTGGCCCGAAAAAGAAAAACTTCCATCATCATTCACTCCATCACTGTCTTGCCAGAAGGGTGCTTTACACTACAGTTTTTAAACTGCAACATTAACACCCCTCCTTCAGAGTGCAGGCACTGTACTTCCCATCTCCAGGACTCAAGTCCGGCCTGCCGGTTTCCCTGAACCCCTTCATAAATGTTACTTTGCTCACACTCCAACAGCACGTCAAGTATTAAAAACCATTTGTCTCCATTCACTCCTATCAAACACGCTCACGCATGCCTGCTGGAAGTCCAAGCCCCTCGCACACAAAACCTCCTTTACCCCCTCCCTGCAACCTTTCCTAGGCCGACCCCTATCCCGCCTTCCTTCCACTACAGACTGATACACTCTTGAAGTCATTCTGTTTCGCTCCATTCTCTCTACATGTCCGAACCACCTGAACAACCCTTCCTCAGCCCTCTGGACAACAGTTTTGGTAATCCCGCACCTCCTCCTAACTTCCAAACTACGAATTCTCTGCATTATATTCACACCACACATTGCCCTCAGACATGACATCTCCCACATGGTGCATCTCAGCAACTTTTGTCCTTCTCTTTTCTTGACTAACTCTGGGCTAACCAGTGTTTTGACACACTTTAGTCACCCTGGGTATGGTGGCCACAACATAAGTTATAAAAACTCACCTCTGGAGCACACATAATGCCCCAAAAAGATAGAAAAAAGGACCCAGAGGTCCTGCCACCTCCATGTCAACAAAAGAAGAGAGAGAGAGAGAGAGAGAGAGAGAGGGAAAGGGAGGAGCCTAGCTAAACTCCTCCCACCAAAACAAAAGACTTGCCAAGCACAATTCTCTTGTTACCACAATTCTACTATTCCTTATTTTACTGTTACAAAAGAAATACAACTTTATAAACTACTTGTTTAAATTTTGTGTGTGTGTCTATAGTATAACCTATTATATTGAGAAAGATAGGCTTGACCCAGCTGCCTCTCAGTCCTAAGGGTGATCAGCCCTTATGACATTTAGAACTGAGTCCCCATCAATTCAATATAATTAGGTATTCCAGAGTAACTGTTACTTATAAATACATGTTGGGTCCTATAGCCCCATAACAGATAGTAACCCCTTCTCCTGTACAAATTACTAAATTTAAGAAGAGAAACTTTCGTTTTCCTTTTTGGGCCACCCCGCCTTGGTGGGATATGGCCGGTTTGTTGAAAGAAGAAAGAAGTATGGTAAAATGTATCAATGTTGTGATGGTGCATTTTCATAGTTTAATTTTAAAACTACAGCTATAAAACATGACTGTGGGTTAATTTGGCATAAAACTTGATCACTTTTATATTAAATGAGTTTCACAAGTCTGTGGATTAGCAGTAGTCAGTGGAGGGATAGAGATTTAAGTTGATAAATGTTAATTTTGCTTTTCTATGTAAAAAAAAAAAAATGCACTAAGGGAGTGCTTGATGCAGGTTTTTTTTATTTTTGGTGAATTTTGTGTTTCCCCAGCCCTTATGTTAATTTCCCTTTTTATTTCCTTGACTATCTGCAGCCGAGTGGTTGCAGCTAGCTGAGTGAGACCTGTGGTGCAGGGAAGAGGGTATTATGCTGGTAGCAGCTAGCTGAGTGAGACCAGCGGTCCAGGGGAGAGGGTATTATGCTGGTAGCAGCTAGCTGAGTGAGACCAGCGGTCCAGGGGTCCAGGGGAGAGGGTATTATGCTGGTAGCAGCTAGCTGAGTGAGACCAGCAGGACTCGACTCGACTTGAGCTAGAGTTCGTCACGGCCACGCTAGCTGGAGATTCGTCTGTAAAAACTTGCATTTGTGGTCACAGAGGTACCTGTGCTAACCTTCCTATGGTGTAGAAATATACCTAGTTGGATGAATCTTATTGTGGCTAGCTGGTCTAGTGGCTAACGCGACGGGCTGGAGTTTTGAGACTCTATGACCGCGGGTTCAATCCCGGCCGGGGGTATGGTTTGGCGAGACCAGCAGTCCAGGGGAGAGGGTATTATGCTGGCTGCAGCTAGCTGAATGAGACCGGTGGTCCAGGGGAGAGGGGTATTACATGGGTTGCAGCTAGCTGAGTGAGACCAGTGGTCCAGGGGAGAGGGTATTACGCTGGTTGCAGCTAGCTGAGTGAAACCGGTGGTCAAGGGGAGAGGGTATTATGCTGGGTATTGTAGAAAATATGTGTATAAAAATGCTCCATTAATAATGTCAGTAACCAAGATATATTCTGAAAATAGACTCGTATTAGTCCTGAACACTGACAGAACAGGACAGGAGAGGAGAGGAGAGGTACGTGATCAGTACCAGGATAGCTGTGGTTGGAGAAGGATGGTACTTGATGTTTGTTTGAGTGAGGGGTCGGTATTTTGGGTAAGTTTATGCCATGGGTTGTTTTAATAATTTTGTATTTACTTTCCTGATATTACCTGTAAGGCCCTAGTATGTGGAGAGGCCTGTTTAAGGTTTGGGAGAGTACCCGTGAAATGCTTTTGCTCAGCGGCCGGGAGAAGGGGGGTGTGTCATAGAGGCCCACTGTTAATATGTAGAGGGCAGGTTGTGTTGTATAATTAAGGCTACTTACTATTATTATATTTTTACATATGTTAGTTTTTGTGCCCTTCCTGATACTTAATGTAAGTAATGACCACCTAGTTTTCATGAAGGAAGAAGCTTGGCCCTAGGTTGGTGTATTTGTTTAATATTTTAAATGCCCCTAGACAAGGCTTTTACACCCAGGTGCCAGGTCATGGTTACTTAATGTAATAAATACGTTACAGGGCCACTTCAAGACTGTGAATTCACTAAAATATCGCAGATGAATGACATGTGATAAATAAACACACAAGCTGTGATTACTCTCATTAGCGGACAAAGATGCACACAAATAATTGTCAAATTGCTATTCTGCTTTTCATTTGCTTACCTCTTTTGCTGTTGAAGATAACTCCAGAGCAATATCCAAGCCAGATGATCCCGCCCCTAACACCACTACTGTACATCCTTCGTAGGAAGATGGTTCTCGGTAATCATGGCTGTGACTCTGGCGGCCTTGGAATTTTTCAATGTCTTTTATATGTGGAATTTTTGGTACAGAGAAGTGCCTGAAATACACATAAAAAGAAAATGATCCCCAAAAGACTAAGATTTTTATGTACTGTTTATCAACAGCAAAAAAAAAAAAATAAATACTGAAATATATTAGTTGATGAGCTGAACAGTCTACCCAAAGTCACTAAAAGAAACAGTCACAGCCCCACTCCAAAAGGTGGCAGTAAAGTAATTGCAAAGAACTACAGACTAACATCACATATCATTTTTGTTTTTCTTAGTGCTGGCTGGCATGCCTCATCTGTTGTGTTGATGTATGAACTGTTGGACCAGAGGTTGTGAAAAAGTGTTGACAGTGATGTCTCACCATTTTTGAGTCACTCTGTGTGTTTTGGGGGTTGCTTCTCCAGGACCCACCTGTTTTTTTTTTTAATCACTAATGTGAGGTGACTCCAGGGTTCCTTGGAATGACAGTATAGGTGAAGGCATGGCAGGTCCACCTTTTGAAATAAGATCACCAAACACCTAGATATCCATCAGTTACACGACCTATGGAAACAAGGGTTTAGAGCAGGTCGTTCCTGCCTGTCCCAGCTACTGGACCATTATGACAAGGTCCTGGATGCTATAAAGGAAAAACAAAATGCAGATGTAGTATACGCTGACTTTGTGAAAGCCTCTAGTAAGTGCGACCATGGTGTAATTCGTGATAAAGGAATAACAGGAAAAGTTGGTAGATGGATCTATAACTTCCTCACAAATAGAACATAAAAAGTACTAATAAACAGAGTAAAGTCTGAGGCAGCTACAGTGAAAAGCTCTGCTCCACAAGGCACAGTACTCGCTCCTGTCATATTCCTCATCCTCATATCTGATAAAGACAGAGATGTAAGCCATAGCTCCGTGTCTTCCTTCACGGATGGCACCCGAATTGCCATAAGAGTGTCCTCAATCGAAGACACTACAAGACTCCAAGTGGACATCAATTAAATCTTGAAATGGGTTGCAGAAAACAATATGAAGTTCGATGAAGAGAAATTTCAACTCCTCAGATATGGAAAACTTGAGAAAATTAAAATTTTATCAGGGAATATAACAAATTCTAACAACACAACAGAGTGAAAAAGTAATGTAAAGCAACTGGGAGTGATAATGTCAGATGATCTTATCTACAAAGACCACAACAATGTATCTACCCCATCTGCTAAAAAAATGATAGGTTGGATAATGAGAACCTACAAAACAAGGGATGCAGAGCCCCATAATTATTCTCTTCAAATTGCTTGTTCTCTCTAGGCTGGAATACTGCTGTACACTAACTGCCCCCTTCAATCCAGGCAAAATTGCTGGCCTGGAGGACGTACAGAGAACTTTCATGGCACACATAAGTACAATAAAGCACAAAAACTACTGGGAATATTTGAAGTCCCTTGAACTGTATTCTCTGGAATGCAAGTGAGAAAGATACATGATAATATACACTTGGAAAATCCTAGAGGGATTAGTACCAAACCTACACACGAAAATCACTCTCTACAAAAGCAAAAGATTTGATGCATGAGAAGCAACATTCCCCCAATGAAAAGCAGAGGTGCCACAAGTACACTAAGAGACATACCAATTAGTGTCAGGGGCCCAAGATTGTTCAACTGGCTCTCAGCATACATAAGGGGGATTACCAATAGACCCCTGGCTGTCTTCAAGAAGGTGCTGGACAGACACCTAAAGTCAGTACCTGATCAGCCAGGCTGTGGTTCATATGTCAGTTTAGGTGCAGCCAGCAGTAACAGACTGGTTGATTAGACCCTGATCCACCATGAGGCCTGGCCTCAGATCAGGCCGCAGGGACGTTGACCCCAAAACCCTCTCCTGGTAAACTCCAGGTAATCAGGTCATTAACCCTTTCAGGGTTTCCGACGTACTAGTACGGCTTACGCACCTGGGTTGACGTACTAGAATGCCTAAAGTCTGGCGGCTTCAAATCTAGTGAGAGAAAGCTGGTAGGCCCACATATGAAAGAATGGGTCTATGTGATCAGTGTGCACAGTATAAAAAAAAATCCTGCAGCGCACAGTGCATAATGAGAAAAAAAAAACTCCGACCATGTTTTTGGTTTAAAACAGCGACTTTGCAGTATATTTTCGTATGGTATTTATAGTTGTATTCTAGTTTTCTTGGTCTCATTTTTTAGAATGGAAGTAATATTACAGAAACTGAGATGATTTTGATTGGTTTCATAATGAAAAGTACCTTGAAATTGAGCTCAAAGTAGCAGAAATGTTCGATTTTTACCAAATTTCAAAAGTAAACAAATCATACCAAGTGTCCAATACACATCAACTGATGAGTCTAACATTCTTTCACAAGTGCACTGATATTATTTATACCATTTCTACACTAATGCAGTAGTCTGCATAACAGTAAATCTTCTATTTTTTGTGAGAAAGTGGAAAGCAAAAGAGATGCAAGATGGGCCTGGGGACGTGACTAATGAACAGAGAAAATGTTATTTTAGTGCCAGGTACGTCTGTCTTGCTTATTCTGGACCCTATTTGGAAATCGGCATCTTCTGAAATTTGTGTGAAAATGGAAAATTTGCCAATTTCTGACCACTTTATTGGATACTTGAAATCGGTAACTGGGTGGTTTCTTGTACTCATTCGATAGAAAAAATGGAGTTCTAGCGAAATAGATATGATTTTTGTAGACTAGTACACTGAAATTGGCCGAAAACAGGACTCAAAATGGGCAAAATCGCCGATGAGTCAACATCGTCGAGACCGCTAACTTCACAATAGCATAATTCCGTAAGTTTTCATTCAAATTTCATACTTTTGGTGTCATTATGATTGGGAAAAAATTCTCTATCATTTCACATGAAATTTTTTTTTTTACCCAAAAAATTTTCGACCCTGAGAACGAGTTTAGGAGAGGGCCTCTTGATCCTGAAAGGGTTAAAGCTAAAACCTAAGTTAGTTTCAAATATAGGTTAGATAAATACATAAGTGAGAGGGCTGGAATATGAGTGGGACTTGCAAATGTGTTAATAAGGTTATCAAAGCTTCTTCACTGGGTAATGCTGATAATGGGTTGGGAGAATAGTTTTTAGTGGGTTTGGGTTTGAGAACTTGCCTAGTATGGGCTGTATGGCTGCTGCAGTGTTTGTCCTTTATTATTTTCTTAAGATTATGGTTAAAAACGTAAGAAAGGCAGGACACTAGAGCAGGCATAATGGCCCATACTGGGCAGATTCTTATCAAATCTAAATCCACCAATAAAAACATTTGTCCGTCCATTCTTAGTGCCACCCAAGCAAAAAGCCTTGACAACCCTTTAACTAATATGTAAGTCTCGCTTAAACAGAACCTCTCTCACTCAAAAGAACACAAAAAAGGAGGAACACTGCAGGTGGTCCACTGCCCCACACTAGGGAGATCCCACTCAAACCAAAATCCAAACCCACAAACAAAAACACCCGCAAAACCCACCTTAACTCCACCCATGGAATAAGCTTTAATAACCAGGACACTATTAAAGAGAGTACCGAAGGGGCTGAAGCACCTGGTCCATCACAAGGGTACCGAAGCAGCTGATGCACCTGCTCCATCACCAGGGTACTGAAGCAGCTGAAGCAACTCATCCATCACCAGGGTACTGAAGGAGCTCAAGAACCTGGTCTATCACCAGGGTACTGAAGGAGATGAAGAACCTGGTCCATCACCAGGGTACTGAAGGAGCTCAAGAACCTGGTCTATCACCAGGGTACTGAAGATGATGAAGAACCTGGTCCATCACCAGGATACTGAAGGAGCTCAAGAACCTGGTCTATCACCAGGGTACTGAAGGAGCTCAAGAACCTGGTCCATCACCAGGGTATTGAAGGACCTGATCCATCACCAGGGTACTGAAGGAGCTGAAGAACCTGGTCCATCACCAGGGTACTGAAGAAGCTGAAGAACCTGGTCCATCACCAGGGTACTGAAGGACCTGATCCATCACCAGGGTACTGAAGGAGCTCAAGAATCTGGTCCATCACCAGGGTACTGAAGCACCTGCTCCATCACCAGGGTACTGAAGCTCAAGAACCTGGTACATCACCAGGGCACTGAAGAAGCTGAAGAACCTGGTCCATCACCAGGGTACTGAAGGAGCTCAAGAACCTGGTCCATCACCAGGGTACTGAAGAACCTGGTCCATCACCAGGGTACTGAAGGAGATGAAGCACCTGGTCCATCATCAGGATACTGAAGGAGCTCAAAAACCTGGCCTATCACCAGGGTACTGAAGAAGCTGAAGCACATGGTCCATCACTAGGGTACTGAAGGAGCTGAAGAACCTGGTCCATCACCAGGGGTCTTCAGACCTTCTCATTTGTTCCTAGTGTGCTCCTTGTCTTTGCCTTGACCCCATGTGGGTCTGACAGGACCTTTGCATACAGTATAGCTTCCTTGCTCCCTCCAGTCCCCTTGTCTGTGTCTGATGTAGGAGTTCCTGATGTTATGTCTGGACTGTTATTTTTTTCTTTAGGCTGTTTCAGATTTCTCAGTTCCTATTCTAAGCACTGTATCTTGGCTTCTGCTACTATGGCATGTTGCTCCCACTTCTGCTCTCTGCAGCTATCCTCTCCTCCATCCTCCTTCCCAGCTCTTCTAGCTTCCTACCCCAGTCTTCCTCCCTTTTTTTAAGCTCTGTCTCCCAATCGCCCTTCCCAGCTTCGTCCACCAGACCCTTGGCTCTTGGCCTTGTTCTTGATTGTCCCACTGTACCACAGAAGGAAGCTTATTAATTTTCAGAGTGGGTATTTGTGTGAGGACGGGTGTTGTAGGGAGGGGAAGAGGGAGGGAGGTAGAGCAAGGGGGTGAAGGATATGGGGTGGGAAGAGGGGCAGCATCAAGGAGAGTTTTAGGGGTTACAAGAGGGTATAGGGAGGGAGGAGAAAGGGAGCACGGGAGAGGTTAGTGTTTGTGTGAGGGTGGGTGTTGTAGGGAGGGGAAGGGGGAGGGAAGTAGGGCAGTGGGGAGAAGGATATGGGGTGGGAGGGGGAGGCAGCATCAAGGAGAGTTTCAGGGGTTGCAAGAGGGTATAGGGAGGGAGGAGAAATGGGGAGAGAGAGGGGGAAGAAAGAAGATGGATGGAAGGTGAGGATGAAGATGAGAGAGAGAGAGAGAGAGAGAGAGAGAGAGAGAGAGAGAGAGAGAGAGAGAGAGAGTGTACTCACCTAATTGTGGTTGAAGGGGTCGAGACACAGCTCCTGGCCCTGCCTCTTCACTGATCGCTAATAGGTACCTCGTCTTAAAGCTATGTATGGTTCCTGCCTCCACTACATCACTTGTTAGGCTATTCCACTTCCTAATGACTCTGAAGAAATACTTCCTAACATCCCTATGACTTGACTGAGTCTTCAGCTTCCAATTGTGACACCTTGTTTCTGTGTCCCCTCTCTGGAACAACCTGTCTCTGTCTACCTTATCTATTCCATTCAGTATTTTGTATGTCGTTATCATGTCTCCCCTGCCCCGCCTGTCCTCCAATGTTGTCAGTCCGATTTCCCTTTACCTTTCTTTGTAGGACATACCCCTGAGCTATGGAACTAGCCTTGTTGCAAACCTTTGCACTTTCTCTAATTTCTTGATGTGTGTGAGGGAAAAGTTCAATAGATAGGAGTAGCGATGGAGTATATAATAACAACAGTTTGATTGCCGGCCGTTTGTTAAGGTAGGGTCAGTCTAGCTCCCGCTATCCCTTCCCCTCCTTTTTTCCCCCCCCCCTCCGAAAGGTGACGTGTTGGGCTCCGGTCCAAACAGTAATCACTAGACTCACAGCTCCCAGCACTACTTGGGTAACCTGTCTATCTTTCCAGCTTGGATGACAGAGAGGGTCACCTGCCAATCAACGAGTAGAATTGATGGAGATGGACTAACGTCCTGAGACTTCCCCTTCTTGGATTTAATTACCTGTGCACCTGTATGAAATTGCAGGACGTAACCCCTCATCATTGCAGCGGTAAAGAACCTGCTTTCCTGTCATCGGGTTAGAATACTCATGGCTATACTGTGAACAAAAGTTTTCAACACCAGGAACGACTAACTGTGACAAGACCATCCAGACAGTCATAGATAGCCATACCCAACAAATAATATCTCTTAATACAAAGGTTGAAGAAGCAGTAAAAGAATGGAAGAGCAACTTAGATAACCAGTTCAGTGACTACTTTGCTCTCCAAGAAGATAAAACTGAACAAGATAAACTATCGGACGCAGTAATAGTTAACAGTCCACTTTTTCCCAGTGATATGAACCAAACAAACAGTAAAGAAATTACTCTGCAGATCATAAAGGACCAAACAAGTGTTATTGTACCCGAGTCAGAAATAAAAGAAGCCAGGTTACTAGGATCCCATGGTAGAAAAAGTGTTATGCTTAGATTCCACTCACATGACAGGAAAAAAGACTTGATTATTGCATCTATTAAAGTAAAGAAAGAGGTATATATAAACGAGTGTCTTACCAAAAAACGTCAAAACCTCCTGTATAGAGTCAGAAAACTTAAGCGAGAGAATAATGACACAATACACCAATGCTTCACACGGGATGGGAAAATTCTAGTTAGGAAAACAAATGTAGGTCAACTGTACACAATCACGAATGAGAATGATCTATCACGATTTCTCAGGGATACCAATCTTACAGAGAATAACTAAACAATGTCCAACTAAAAAGCCTACGTAGTGTAGTGTACGTTTTGCTCCATTATTGTTCAAATTTCATTGTACAATCTCTTAGTAATTAAATAATCAACTACCTCATTTTGTGATTTTACTAGTAAGCATAGGTCACCTTATGTGATTTTGTTATTTACTATTGTTCGCTTAAACATTAGCTGAATTGATACTTTCTCTGTTCATATTACTACCTCATATTTTTTTTTTTTTTTTTTTTTTAAATACTATCAATTGATATTACTTACTAAAATTAATAAATATCATTTTTACTAAAATTTCAATTTACTCTTAACAATTTTGACATTTAATAACCATTACTTGTCTAATTACCTTTACCTGTTTTAATACCACATTTACTATCCTAGATTACTCTTAATTACCTTGTACTGCCATATAACCTCAAGTATAACTACCAGTGCAATATTGAATGAAATAAACATTACTTTTTCACTTTTTTGTAATCATTATTACTTACTAAAATTTTATTAAACACCATATTTACTACCAGTCAATTTTAATTTTTTACATTAAACATTATTTTATACTTCTCATAACATTTTGTAGCCAAATTTTCAAGTTTTTATTTTCAACCCCAACCTTTATATTATCCCTTGTACCTGTGTACCTGTCTACCCTCTTACTATCATATTATAATCAAGACATTACCATTGTTATTTTTTTACTATTATTCTTTTGGTACTTTAATTGTGAATTTTATTTTGTCAATTTAAATCTAGGTATAATCTTGATCTTGTCAACAACCTATACCAGACTCTAGTGCAATTGCAAGTACCATTTCAAATTGTATTTTTATATTATAAGTTTATATTATAATTCCTACCATCTGCCCATTTAACTTTGCTTACCATTACTTAATTTTAGTCCCTTATATGTTTTCTCCTTTATTTTAGCTTTATATAACTATCCTAGTTTATATATTCACAATTGTTAAAATAATCAAGGTGCTATTCTTAGGTGCTAAAGTAGAATAAGTTCACAATTTTGCCATTATATTCCAAAGCTCATTTTTTTGATTACCACTTTATCGTCACCACAACCTATATTAGTCCCTTTTATATTATAATTTTATACTATAATTCTAACTTTAAAAAATTACCTTTATAGTACTATCTACTATCATATTCCCAAGCTCCACTATTTGATCATCACTTTATTTGTATTAGTCCCTTAGCTCATTATTTTACATTTGTTAAATAATCCAGGTGCTATTTTTTAGCTTAAGACTATTTACTTTGTTTTATACTTAATTCAAACTATAGATTCACTACAAATCTTATGATTACAAGCATTGATCCTGATACCAACCTCTTATTTAATGACTTAAATGAATCAAACAGTAACTGTAATTACTACACTGCAGAACAATCAAAGGCACTTCTCAGTGCCAACAACAACATAACTATATTTAACTACAATATCAGATCTTTAAGCAAGCATTACGATGACCTCATAGCATTACTAAATTCCTTACATGCCAATATGTCCATCATTACACTAACTGAAACCTGGCTAAAGCCTGATAGTACAGATGTCTATGCCATTCCTGGTTACACAGCCATACACAACTGCAGGCCAGATCAACAAGGGGGTGGCACAGCCATATACTACTCAGACCAACTAGAATGTATCACTAATACTTGCACAAGGGATGAACATGGGGAATATATAATAGCTAAATTCAAATCAAAGTACCTACAAAAACCTCTCACATTGATAAACATCTACAGAGTTCCACAGTCAAACATTAGCCAATTTAGTCAAAATCTAGGAAGTATGATAACTGATGCACGCATGAACAAAGATCACTTACTACTCTCAGGTGACTTCAATATAAATCTCCTGCAAGACCAGGACCCACACGTTACTGAATTCACAAACACAATGAGTAACTGTATGTTACTACCAACAGTAACAAAACCTACAAGAGTTACAGAGACTAGTGTTTCCCTACTTGACCACATCTGGACCAACACCATATCCCCTTTAAAATCAGGCATAATTACAGATAATACCACAGACCACTACCCTACTTTCCTCATAACAACTCTTGGTAAACTACCCCAAGACACTACTAAAGTCACCTTCAGACTTCACAATGAGGCAGCCATTAATAACTTCACAACAGCAATAGCAAACATTGATTGGCACACTGAGCTAGAAACCTATACAGATATTGACGAATGTATTAATAATTTTCTAAAAAAAACCCAATACCTCTATAACAAGCACTGCCCTAAAAAAACTAAACAGATGACAGCAAAGAGACTGAACAGTCCCTGGCTAACACCCAGCATCCTCAAATCCATAAATACAAAACACCAATATGAAAAACAGTACAGAATGGGTCACATAACCAGAGACCAAACAAAACGTTACTCGTCAATCCTAACCAGCCTGATAAGAAGGGCAAAAAAATTGTATTATGAGAACAGATTATCCAACTTACGAGGTGATATAAAAAAGACCTGGAAAACCCTATCAGAAATTCTGGGAACAAAAAAGATATCACGAAATAGCGAAATAAAATTAGCAAAAACAGATGAACCCCAACTCCCACCAACAGAAACAGCAAACAGACTCAATGATTTCTTCTCCACTATAGGACAAAACCTTGCCAATAAAATCCCAAGCTCAGATACCCCACCAAATGACTACCTCACCGGCAACTACCCGAACACACTGTTCCTAGCTCCGACTAACCCATACGAAGTCTCCCTTATTATCAACGCACTAAAAAACAAGGCAGGAGATTTAAATACCTTACCACCCCTTATATACAAAAAAGTGTCACAAGTGCTATCACCAATCATTGCAACACTCTTTAACAAATCCATTGAATCCTCCACCTTCCCTACAGTACTCAAAATAGCAAGGGTCACCCCGATCCACAAAGGAGGAGACCAAACAGAGTTGAATAACTATAGGCCAATATCCAACTTACACCCTCTCTCAAAAATCTTTGAAAAATTAATTCATAAACGAATCTACTCCTACCTTATCTCCCAAAACATACTCAACCCCTGCCAATTTGGATTCAGGCCTAATAAAAATACTAATGATGCTATTATACACATGCTAGAACATATATACACTGCAATAGAGAAAAAAGAAGTCCCACTGGGGATCTTCATTGACTTACGTAAAGCTTTTGATACAGTTGACCATGACTTGCTCCACGTAAAATTGTCACACTATGGTATAAGAGGGCACTCCCTCAACTACCTCAAGTCTTACCTCAGCAACAGAAGCCAATATGTGTACGCAAATGGGGCAAACTCTTCTGCACAACCAATTACAGTTGGTGTCCCACAGGGAAGTGTCCTTGGCCCTCTTCTCTTTCTCCTATACATAAATGACCTTCCAAATGCTTCGCAATTACTCAAACCCACACTATTTGCAGATGACACTACATACGTCTTCTCTCACCCGAGCCCAGTCACGCTAGCCAATACTGTAAATACCGAATTACAGAAAATATCTACCTGGATGAGGACTAACAAACTTACACTAAACATTGACAAAACCTACTTCATTCAGTTTGGTAACAGAGCTACAGATGTCCCTCTTAACATAATGATAAATGGATCACCTATCACAAAACTAACAGAGGGAAAATTCTTAGGAATCCACCTTGATAATAGACTCAAATTTCATACACATATACATCAAATTTCTAAGAAAATTTCCAAGACTGTAGGCATACTATCGAAGATACGGTACTATGTTCCACAGTCAGCCCTCCTGGCCCTATATCACTCTCTTATTTACCCCTATCTCACCTATGGAATTTGTGCATGGGGCTCAACAACAATTAACCATCTCAGACCACTAATTACCCAACAAAAGGCTGCAGTTAGAATGATAACAAATTCTCACTACAGGCAGCACACTCCACCAATATTCAATACACTAAACCTACTCACCATACAAAACATCCATACTTATTACTGCACCTATTACATACATAGAACACTTAACTCTGATATTAACCCTCCCCTCAAACATCTCCTTGCCAACCTCAACAGAACACATGACCATAACACAAGGCACAGATCACTCTTTGATGTTCCTCGTGTCCATCTCACACTATGCAAAAACTCAATGCACATAAAAGGCCCTAAAATCTGGAATTCATTACCTGTAAATATAAAAGAAACACAACCTGTTTATAAATTCAAGTCTCTTCTCAAAGATTACTTACTCACCCAAAACCAAATAAATACTGAATAACTGAACATTATAAATTTTATATCTTAAATGTTTCTCACAATTATATCACATAAATGTTAAACCTAAAACCCAATCTAACTTTATTATTTTTTAAATACACTACCTAACAGAATCACTACCTAACTGAATGCAACCATATGACCTGTCTTTGTAATACTCACTTGTGCTTTATAGTTATCTGTTTACATTAATGTTTTATCACTGATTTCATCATTGCTTAGTAGCAGCGCTGTATAGTCCTTGTGGCTTAGCGCTTCTTCTTGATTATAATAATAATAATAATCATTGCTTAGGTGATGAAAGATTGAATATCAGATTGGAGGGAGAGAGTATGGAGGAGGTGAACGTATTCAGATATTTGGGAGTGGACGTGTCAGCGGATGGGTCTATGAAAGATGAGGTGAATCATAGAATTGATGAGGGAAAAAGAGTGAGTGGTGCACTTAGGAGTCTGTGGAGACAAAGAACTTTGTCCTTGGAGGCAAAGAGGGGAATGTATGAGAGTATAGTTTTACCAACGCTCTTATATGGGTGTGAAGCGTGGGTGATGAATGTTGCAGCGAGGAGAAGGCTGGAGGCAGTGGAGATGTCATGTCTGAGGGCAATGTGTGGTGTGAATATAATGCAGAGAATTCGTAGTTTGGAAGTTAGGAGGAGGTGCGGGATTACCAAAACTGTTGTCCAGAGGGCTGAGGAAGGGTTGTTGAGGTGGTTCGGACATGTAGAGAGAATGGAGCGAAACAGAATGACTTCAAGAGTGTATCAGTCTGTAGTGGAAGGAAGGCGGGGTAGGGGTCGGCCTAGGAAGGGTTGGAGGGAGGGGGTAAAGGAGGTTTTGTGTGCGAGGGGCTTGGACTTCCAGCAGGCATGCTTGAGCGTGTTTGATAGGAGTGAATGGAGACAAATGGTTTTTAATACTTGACGTGCTGTTGGAGTGTGAGCAAAGTAACATTTATGAAGGGATTCAGGGAAACCGGAAGGCCGGACTTGAGTCCTGGAGATGGGAAGTACAGTGCCTGCACTCTGAAGGAGGGGTGTTAATGTTGCAGTTTAAAAACTGTAGTGTAAAGCACCCTTCTGGCAAGACAGTGATGGAGTGAATGATGGTGAAAGTTTTTCTTTTTCGGGCCACCCTGCCTTGGTGGGAATCGGCCGGTGTGATAATAATAAATAAATATTGCTTAGTTAGTCTTAAGTTAATTTTAAGCCAGCCCGTAATGCTATGCATAGTATAAGTGGCTTTGGCATACTGCTCTTATCTGTATTTTTTTTTGTACCTCTGTATGTGTGCACAAATTGGAAATAAATAAATAAATAAAAAAGAACGAACCGGTGGGTTGTAACCAACACCTGCGATCCCCATCATCAGCAACTGCTACGATTTCAACAACCCGCAGTGTCACCAACACCAGACACCCCAATATCTATATACAGGAGGGCCCCACTTATACGGCAGGTTAGGTTCCAGGCTACCGCCGTAAAGCGGAAACCGCCGTAAAGTGGAACACCCTTTTTTTCCACTAATAAATGCATACAAACACTAGATAACAAGTTTACACTAACATATATTAAGTTAGCAATAGAACCAGGCATCAAAAAACAATAAAAAAGTACAATACACACACAGTGCACTCATTACTTACCTTAAAATATTTATAGTCTTAATCTAGGGTGAGACAAGTAGTATTTATTGTAAGAAATAAAGTGTGGTATGTATGGTAATAGCCAGGCTACCTTACCAGGCCACCCCACCCACACATACTATTCTATGATGTTTAAGCATCCCAGAGCGATAAAATGTATATACAGTTCACTCATTACTTACCTTAAAATATTTGTAGTCTTAATGTAGGGTCAGGAGTAAGTAAATGAGATAAAACGAATAAATGAGAGAGAGAAAGAATGAGTACATGAGAGGGGACAGGCGCAGAGTTATGTAAACAAACCAGGCGAACGTAAGTTTTGTAAACAAACGAAGTGTACACGTCTGGTTTGTGTACAAGTTACATTGTGTACAGGTTGTCTCTACATTGATACGGTAGAATTAATAAAGAAGAACACTCCCATTCTCATGTAACATCATTTTGAGAAGAAATGAAGCTCTGAGTGAAGGCAATGGAAGTAAGTCACACTGACTTTTTTGGGTTATCCTAGGTTCTCTACACGTATGTTGTTATGTACGATAATCTATGTAACTGCATTTGTGTATACCTGAATAAACTTACTTACATACATACGAAAGGAATAATTTTCTACAGTTACCCCCAGTAACACATTTTCTCTTATGTTAGATTAGAGAAAATGTTATTCTTGACGTCACTTGTACAAGTTATGTGGCTCCCACATCTTATATTTGTTTATTTATTCTATTGTGGGGTGTATTTATCATCTTTTTATGTTATGTATCGTGTTTATTATATAATTTTGAAAAAAAAATATCATGGATGGATTAATGAAAATGTGTATATTAACGTAATATACGACATTTAATGAGACTCGGTGAGTATTGTTATTATTATTATTATTTCTAATATGGCGTCACTTGTGCAAGTCGTCTGCTACCACATCTCACATTTATGTTTATTTATTCTACTGTGGGGTGTATTTATCTTATTTATATGTTATGCATCATGTTTATTATATAATTTTGAAAAAAATATCATGGATGGATTAATGAAAATGTGTATATTACCGTAATATACGACATTTAATGAGACTCGGTAAGTATTGTTATTATTATTATTATTTCTAATATGGCGTCACTTGTGCAAGTCGTCTGCTACCACATCTCACATTTATGTTTATTTATTCTACTGTGGGGTGTATTTATCTTATTTATGTTATGCATCGTGTTTATTATATAATTTTGAAAAAAATATCATGGATGGATTAATGAAAATGTGTATATTAACGTAATATTATTAACGTAATAATATTATTAATGTAATATTATTAACGTAATATTAATATTAATATTATTATTATCATTACTAATATGACGTCTGGAGACATAAGACACTTACCAATTTTAATGTGTACCTGCATGCCAGCACAGTATGTAAGTTTATTTAGGTACAGGTATACATAAGTATAATTATCAGAGTATATATAAAATATGAAATAACTTTTAAAAACATTTGAAATTTTGGAGTTTCCAGACAAAATGGAGAGACTTAGTGCTTACTGAGCTCATGGAGAATGTAAACAAACAGGGTGGGGCACGGTGACCGTATTAGAAAGTCAGGTGGGGGGAGCCGTATAGCGAGTTTTGGTCATAATTTGAAATGTCCGTATTAGCGGAACGCCGTAAAGTGAAACGCCGTAAAGCGGGGCCTTCCTGTATTAGCGTTGAGTTCAAATGTTATTTTATTCATTTCATTTTTCATTTTTCTTTCAAATAGGATATACCTTTCATGTTTTATTGTTTTATGTTTGCTTTAATAAATAATAAAGTGTTTATCTTTGTGAATTATTATTTCTTTTTCTATTCATTAATTTTCCAGAGGAGGAGCCAGCTTTGGTAATACTGTCTGAAGTTGTTACAGGGCTGAGTAAACCTTCACAAGTGGCGACCTTGCCAGGATCTACTCTACTGAATCAAGATTCAACTCCATCTCGAATCTACCATTGGAACTTCAACGCCGCATACCACAGACGGTTACCACCAGCCATGAGTAATCATTCTGTATGGTAGGACTACGGTACAGGTATTTAAAAGATTTGGTGATTGTTATAGTCTCAATTTATTGTAAGTCAAGTCAGGCAGGATATAATATTTAATTCTGCCACCTTTTTGTTCGAGCTTGAAACACTTTGGAGGATTAGACTCTAGGGACCCAAGATTTTCCAGTGACAATTTGTTTCATTGAGCTCTTTATTATATCAAGGGAACTGTCGTAGGACACTCTTGATTTGTTGGTGAGAAGATTGGATGGTCAAGGGACCCCTTTCTACTTACTGTTTGCTCGGAGCCGGCATAGAACCCTTCGTTTTCATTAATACATATTGTTTAATTGAAGTAGGGATCGAGCCCTCTGGTTTATTTACAGTTTGAGCGGAGCAGGAATTGAACCTTCCGTTTTCTTTGATACCCGTTTCATTTTCCCCTGGTAGCTTAAGTTATTCTTGCAAGTATGGAGGAATTCCAGTTTTGGATGAATGCTGGAAGTTAGGAATAACAGGGAAAAATTTAGAATCTTTCATTAGTGCTAAAATCCAGGAAAGAATTGAAAAGGAGAGATTGAGAATCGAAAGAGAAGACAAAAAAGAGTGTGATAGACTTGATCGTGAGGAAAGAGCTAAAGTAAGTGAGGAACAAGTTAAATTAAGGGAACTTGAGGAAAGAGCAAAGGATAGAGAATATGAGTTAAGGGAGAGAGAAAAGGATCGCGAGCTCGAACAAGCTTGCCTTGAATTAGAGAATAAAAAGTTAACTTTCTCACAACAACAATTAGATGAAGGAGTAATGGAACAACGAGCAGCTAGTGCACATATTCCAACACCTAATTTACCTCCCTTCACAGAGGGGGAAGACATAACTTCATACATTATCAGGTTTGAAAGTACCGCTACCCTCTGTGAATGGCCTGCTGACACCTGGGCTACCAGGTTAGGAATGTTATTTTCTGGTACCGCTTTGAATATCTATGCAACTTTGTCGCAGGATATCATATGTAATTATAACCTACTGAAGAAGGCAATCCTTAAATCATATCAAAAAACCACTAATTCTTACAGGAAAGATTTCAGGTATGCCACCTTACAGCCTGGCCAGAACTTTCAGCAGTTACAGGTAACACTCTTTCGTTTGTTTGACTTTTGGATAGAGAGTTCAGGAATTGATCGCAGTTATGAATCTCTTAGAGACTTCATGGTTGCTCACCAGTTCCTGACAGCTCTTCCCCACCAGATACAAACATTCATTAGAGAACGAAACCTGATTAAAACTGAGGAAGTTGCTGAGGCTGCTGACCTGTATGCTGAGGCTCACAATTCCTATAAAGACCTAAAGGGATTGAACCCTAAGGGCAAGGGTTCATCAGACCTTAAGAAATCAAAGCCTCTAGTGGAAAGTAAAATGACTTCTTTTATTCCTGTTTGTCATTTGTGTGGTGTTAAGGGACATAAACGTCCTGATTGTCCTTCTAAGAAGGTCCAAAAAGTTGGAAGATGTTTTAAAGACTGTAATGACCAAGCACCCTTCTGTTCAGGAACAGTTAATGGACTTAATGTATCTACCATTTTATGAGACACTGGATGCACATGTATAATCATTTCTGATAAGCTGTTCCCTAACCTTAAAGAAACTCATTCCTCTGCTATACTTTCAGACTACTTGGGCCGTACGGACACTTTTCCTACCATCCATTGTTACATTAGGTCTAAATGGTTCACAGGTTGGTCTGAAGCCATACTAGCTCCCATCACTTCTTGCTCCGTACTAATAGGTAATGTAAAAGGCGCCATTCATCCTTCTGAGGTTGACCTTTCATCACCAAAGGTGGACATAAGCTTTTCAGATCCTCTTCCTGTAGAGTCAGAGAAGCCCCTCGAAAGTTCAGATGAGACAATGTCTCGCGAGATTCATGTGGGATTAAAAACCAGTGATGCTACTCTCGAAAGCGAGGAAGTAGGATCACCGGTTCACTTGTTAGATGAAAGTGAAGATATCACCTCCGATACCATAAATGTCTTGACTAGGGCTCAGACCAAAGCCCAGGCTTCTCCTACTGTCCATCCTTTGATTTTCCCTGACTTTAAGCCTTTAGATATATCGAAGGACTCCTTTGTCAATTTACAACGTAATTGCCCTTCTCTTCAGAATTGCCATAATGCCGCTAAACAAAATCAAGTTATCCAAAGGAAAAACTTTTCATATAAATTTGAATATACAAAAGGTATCTTGTACAAGTCAGTATTCAAATTAAATTCAGATGAGATAGACTATTCCATCTTAGTTGTTCCAAGTCAATGCAGAGAGACTGTTCTTAAAATGGCTCATGACCTGTCAGTGGCCGGACATTTCTCGCATCGTAAAACCTTAAATAAAATTAGGGAAACCTATTTTTGGCCAAAAATGTCCTCAGATGTCACTATCTATTGTAGATCGTGTAAAGTTTGCCAACTGTCATCCTCCCGAGGTACCAGGCGAGTACCTATGGTCAAAATGCCAGTCTTTACGGTACTTTTTGAAAGAGTACCTATTGACATCGTTGGTCCTTTATCTCCACTTTCATCTGGGGGACATAGATATATATTAACATTAGTTGATTATGCTTCGAGTTTCCCTGAAGCTGTACCCTTAACCCTTTCAGGGTTTTGGTCGTACTAGTACGTCTTACGCGTAGGGGTTTTTGACGTACTCGTACGCATAAATTCTAGCGGCCTCAAATCTCGCAGGAAAAGGCTGATAAGCCTAGATGTGAGAGAATGGGTCTGTGTGGTGGGTGTGCGCAGTAGGAAAAAAATCTGGGACCCAGTGGTGCATTGTGGGAATGCCATCAAAGTACACAATTTCCACCGTGCCCTGCCCTGCGGTAAGAAGTTCCTCACTCCTCGGCGAATTGGGACACTTTTGTTCCCCAGTGACAGTTCTAATACAGATGGAAGTGACAGTGAAGATGAGTTTCAAGGTTCTGGTGAGGTTTTGACCGAAACTAATGACCATAATATGGGTAATAGTGAGGAAAACCCAGACAACCCACAGCCTTCCACCTCTGGTGCTGGGCCGTCTTGTTCACGTTCAGTTGTACCAGAATCAAAGAGGAAACTCCTATTTTCCAAAATCCCAGACTCAGATGTGAGCATTGGTGATGATAGTGAGAGTGATTATGAACTACAAGCTCTTCAAACTTGTTCCAAGAATGGAGGAGGAGGAGGCAGAGGAGGAGGAGGCAGAGGAGGAGGAGGTAAGAGGAGGAGGAGGCAAGAGGAGGAGGAGGCAAGAGGAGGAGGAGGCAAGAGGAGGAGGAGGAGGAGGAGGAAGAAGAGGAGGAGGAAGAAGAGGAGGAGGAGGAGGAAGAAGAGGAGGAGGAGGAGGAGGAGGAGGAAGAGGAGGAGGAGGAGGAGGAGGAGGAGGAGGAGGAGGAGGAGGAGGAGGAGGAGGAAGAAGAGGAGGAGGAGGAGGAGGAGGAGGAAGAAGAGGAGGAGGAGGAGGAGGAGGAGGAGGAAGAATACGTAATGATAACAATAATACATAATAATAATAATAATACATAATAATAATAATACATAATAATAATACATAATAATAATAATAGGTAATAATAATAATAATAATATGTAATAATAAATGTTCACCAATGACAGTAACAAGATAAGGGGAGATAACATCTGATAAGTGCTGACGTTTGATGAGGGTAAATGAGGGTAGAGCTGATACCAAAAGATGAGATGAACATCGCCCTCCCTTTGTTTTTGCTGGTATACTAACATTTCTGTCTGTCTATTTGCCTGTCTGTCAAGCTCCCTGTCTATCCGTCTAGCTCTCTGTCTCAGAGAGAGCCACAAGACTGCGTCATCACTTTTACTCACATCTTCAAGCAGAGTATAGCACTTTGTCTGGGTTTCTTGGGTTATCCTAGGTAATTTATACTATGTATACTTGTATTTATGTGTACCTGTGAGACAGAGATAAACAGACAGATAGAATGAGGGAGAAAGATAATTAGATAGAATGGAGGAAGGGAAGCAGCATCCGACCCCATTGTTTTGACAGGCGGGAGGGGGAGTGAGTAATGAGACTGTCATTTTGACAGCTGCCGACTCCTGGTAATTTACACTATGGAGGAGGAGAAGAAGGAGAAGGAGGAAGAGTAGGGGGAAGAAGAAGAAGAGGAGGAGGAGGAAGAGGAGGAGGAGGAGGAGGAAGAGGAAGAGTAGGAGGAAGAGGAATAAGAGGAAGAGGAGGAGGAAGAGGAATAGTAGGAGGAAGATTAGGGGGAAGAGGAGGAAGAGGAAGAAGAGGAGGAGGAGGAAGAGTAGGAGGAAGAGGAAGAAGAGGAGGAGGAGGAAGAGGAGGAGTAGGAGGAAGAGTAGGGGGAAGAGGAGGAAGAGTAGGGGGAAGAGGAGGAAGAGTAGGGGGAAGAGGAGGAAGAGGAAGAAGAGGAGGAGGGTGGAACACTAGTACACTGGTACTGGTACACTAACATTTCTGTCTGTCTATTTGTCTGTCTGTTAAGCTTCCTGTCTATCCGTCTAGCTCTCTGTCTCAGAGAGAGCCACAAGACTGTGTCATCACTTTTACTCACATCTTCAAGCAGAGTATAGCACTTTGTCTGGATTTCTTGGGTTATCCTAGGTAATTTATACTATGTATACTTGTATTTATATGTACCTGTGAGACAGAGATAGACAGACAGATAGAAAGAGAGAGACAGATTGAGATAGAATGAGGGAGAAAGATAAAACACCATTGTGTATGACACCATGTTTCAGAGTTCCACAAGCTGCAGAACTAATAGGAATACGTTCAGTGACTGTATATTGGTATATATATTACAGAACAATAATAATAAACAATGTTTTGTATTGTTTGTTTTTGTAAACAATATATTGATAATTATGTTTGTGTGCTTATTGTGTTGTATACAACGAGTGTATATATGTACATTGCACCTTACTTTGGTCTCATAGGCCACATAAGTTATGTGAAAAAATAAAATAGTGAAAAAAACAACAAACCTTCAAATACAAGTAAACTAAAGTTTACCGGGTGAGCGGCAGTCGCCGCTGTTGCCATACGTGGCTCATTTTCTGCAAACTTCATGCATCCATATCTCCATAAGTATTGATGGTAAATTTTTTTGTTTATCCTATAATGTTTAGAAAAAAAAACTATTTTTTCATAAAAAATAATTTTTTTTTTTTTTGAAATTTGGCCGACCCTGAGAACGAGTTTCGGAAAGGGCCTGTCGACCCTCAAAGGGTTAAAGACCATAACTACTACAGAGGTGGCTGAAGCCCTTTTTTCCATCTTCTCCAGAGTGGGCATCCCCAGAGAAATTTTGTCTGACCGTGGGACACAATTCACATCTGACTTAATGCAACATCTATACCAACTTCTGGGAGTGAAGCCTCTCTTCACCACACCCTATCATCCCAGCTGTAATGGGAGGATTGAGCGCCAGCATTCGATTCTAGAGTCCATTTTAAGGAAACTTTGCTCCCTTAAACCTAAGGAGTGGCATTGTTATCTACCCTGTGCTTTGTTTGCCATGAGGGAAGTTCCCAGTGACTCCCTGGGGTTTTCACCTTTTGAACTTCTCTATGGTAGACAGGCCAGAGGCCCATTGTCCATCCTTCATGACTTATGGACTAATGAGGAGGTAAATGCTGAGGTTCAGTCTTCTTACCAGTTTCTCCTTGACTTTAGATCCAAACTTGAGGAGACCTCTGACATAGTTTCGAAAAACTTACACTTGTCAATGGACCAGTACAAAACTTATTTTGATTCCAAAAGTCAGAGGAGAAGTTTTAAAGTAGGGGATGAAGTCCTGGTACTTTTGCCTATCAAGTCAAATAAATTATTAGTAGCATGGAAAGGTCCATATAAAGTATTAAAAATTTGTGAGAAAGTTGACTACCTCATAGAAGTCAAGGGGAAACCCAAGCTTTATCATATCAACATCCTTAAGAAATATTACCGAAGAAATTCGGTTAACTGCCTTAATAACTTTGACTTAGTTTTTCCACACGAACTTGATAAGACAACTGAAGAATGTAAAGTGTGTGTAATTGACACCTCTAACTTAGACTATGATGACTTGGTGACTCTTGACCACTCGGGCGCAACCAACATTAATATTAATGAATCTTTGGATAACCATAAGAGACATGAACTACTTCAATGTGTGAGTAACTTTTCAGGCGTCTTTACTGATATTCCACGGTAGTCCATAAGATTGACTTAGTGACAGACAATCCTATCAAATGGAAATTATACCCAGTTCCAGTTCACCTTAGGGATGCATTTGACCGAGAGGTAGACAAATTATTAAAACTAAAGATCATTGAACCTTCAGTATCTGCATATTGCTCACCAGTAGTCATGGTTAAGAAGGAGGATAATTCATATAGACTTGCTATTGACTTCAGAGGCCTTAATGCTATAACTCGGTGGGATGCTGAGCCTATGCCCTTAACAGATAGCGATCTACACAAATTTTATGACTCTTCCTTCTTTTCAGAGATTGATATTGCGCAGGCATATCATCAAGTAATGTTAGATCCTTCTTCTAAGCAGTACACCGCTTTTCCTACACACCAAGGACTGATGCTATATAGAACTGTGCCCTTCGGTTTGGTAACTGCCTGTGCTACCTACGTGAGACTGATGAGAAAGGTCTTGGGTAATATGCCAAATGTTTCAGTTTATTTTGATAATATTTACGTAATGACATCCACGTGGGGAGAACATATCCAAACATTAACATCAGTTTTGCGTAGGTTACACTCACATGGCCTCACTGCCAAGCCGAAGAAATGCTTCCTTGGGTATAACAAGATTAGATATCTTGGACTGATACTTTCTAATAGCTCTCTGCAGCCTCTCCCCAGTAAGATCAAAGCTTTATTAGAATTTAAATTCCCCAAAACCAAGAAGCTCATGCGTAGTTTTCTTGATTCTGTAAATTTTTATGCACGGTTTGTCCCGAACCTTACTGATCTTACAGGCATCTTATCCGACTTCCTTAAAAAGTCTGTGAAGGAACCTCTTGAACTTTCCGACGTAGCTCGGGAAAAGTTTAATGAGATTGAAAGTATCTTTTCAAAAGACCCTATACTTAAGATTCCAGATATTAATAAAACATTTTGTTTAAGAACTGATGCCTCCAATACTGGCTTAGGTGCAGTGTTACTACAATACCATGATGGTACTCCCTTCCCTGTATGCTTTCTAAGCCGGAAACTCCTTCCCGCAGAAACGAGATACTCCACAATAGAAAAGGAATGTTTAGCCCTTGTGTGGGGTATCTCCAAACTTAAATTTTATTTGCTGGGAAAAGAATTCATTTTAGAAACGGACCACAAACCTTTGATATACCTAGAAACTTTTAAGGGAACCAACAGTCGCGTCTTGAGGTGGACATTGGCACTCCAGGCTTTTAAGTTCCATATTGTGTATATCAATGGTTCATCCAATTATTTCTCTGACTGGTTAAGTCGTGACAGTCAGTAAAAGATTTGTTGCCTTACGCGACTTCCACATGTTTGAACTTTTTCCTCGCCTATTCTTCTTATACTCCTTGACTATAAGTCTTGGTATGGGGGAGTGTGAGGGAAAAGTTCAATAGATAGGAGTAGCGATGGAGTATATAGTAACAATAGTTTGATTGCCGGCTGCTTGTTAAGGTAGGGTCAGTCTAGCTCCCGCTATCCCTTCCCCTCCTTCTTCCCCCCCCCCCCGAAAGGTGACGTGTGGGGCTCCGGTCCAAACAGTAATCACTAGACTCACAGCTCCCAGCACTACTTGGGTAACCTGTCTATCTTTCCAGCTTGGATGACAGAGGGTCACCTGCCAATCAACGAGTAGAATTGATGGAGATGGACTAACGTCCTGAGACTTCCCCTTCGTGGATTTAATTACCTGTGCACCTGTATGAAATTGCAGGACGTAACCCCTCATCATTGCAGCAGTAAAGAACCTGCTTTCCTGTCATCGGGTTAGAATACTCATGGCTATACTGTGAAGAACGAACCGGTGGGTTGTAACCAACACCTGCGACCCCCATCATCAGCAACTGCTACGATTTCAACAACCCGCAGTGTCACCAACACCAGACACCCCAATATCTATATATTAGCATTGAGTTCAAATGTTATTTTATTCATTTCATTTTTCATTTTTCTTTCAAATAGGATATACCTTTCATGTTTTATTGTTTTATGTTTGCTTTAATAAATAAAGTGTTTATCTTAGTGAATTATTATTTCTTTTTCTATTCATTAATTTTCCTGAGGAGGAGCCAGCTTTGGTAATACTGTCTGAAGTTGTTACAGGGCTGAGTAAACCTTCACAATGTGTTTGCCCAGGTGAGGGTTCCAAACTGGAGCTGCATACTCCAGTATGGGTCTGATGCACACAGTGTACAGTGTCTTGAACGATTCCTTACTAAGGTATCGGAATGCTATTCTCAGGTTTGCCAGGCGCCCGTATGCTGCAGCAGTTATCTGGTTGATGTGTGCCTCCGGAGACATGCTCGGTGTTATGGTCACCCCAAGATCTTTCTCCTTGAGCGAGGTTTGCAGTCCTTGGCCACCTAGTCTATACTGTGTCTGCGGTCTTCTCTGCCCTTCTCCGATCTTCATGACTTTGCACTTGGCAGGGTTGAATTCAAGAAGCCAGTTGCTGGACCACGTGTCCAGCCTGTCCAAGTCTCTTTGAAGTCCTCCCTGGTCCTCATCTGATTTAATTCTCCTCATTAACTCCACATCATCTGCAAACAGGGACACCTCTGAGTCCGTCCCTTCTATCATGTCATTCACATATACCAGAAATAGCACTGGTCCTAGGACCGACCCCTGTGGGACCCTGCTCATTACAGGTGCCCACTGTCATACCTCATCCCACACCATGACTCGTTGTTGCCTCCCTGTCATGTATTCTCTGATCCACTGCATTGCCCTTCCTGTTATACACGCCTGATCCTCTAGTTTCTGCACTAGTCTCTTGTGAGGAAGTGTGTCGAAGGCTTTCTTGCAGTCCAAGAAAATGCAATCAACCCACCCCTCTCTCTTGTGTCACACTTCTGTAACTTTGTCATAGAACTCCAGAAGGTTTGTGACACAGGATTTGCCTTCCCTGAATCCGTGCTGGTTATTGCTTATAATCTTATTCCATTCCTGGTACTCCACCACTCTCCTCCTGATAATCTTCTCCATGCCATTTCATACTATACAGGTCAGTGACACTGGTCTGTAGTTTAGTGCCTCTTTTCTGTGAGTGTGAGTGTGTGTGTGTGTGTGTGTGTGTGTGTGTGTGTGTGTGTGTGTGTGTGTGTGTGTGTGTGTGTGTGTGTGTGTGTGTACTCACCTAGTTGTACTCACCTAGTTGAGGTTGCAGGGGTCGAGTCCTAGCTCCTGGCCCTGCCTCTTCACTAGTCACTACTAGGTCACTCTCCCTGAACTGTAAGCTTCATCATACCTCTGCTTAAAGCTATGTATGGATCCAGCCTCCCATACATCACTTCTCAAACTATTCCACTTCCTGACTACTCTGTGGCTGAAGAAATACTTCCTAACATCCCTGTGATTCATCTGTGTCTTCAACTTCCAACTGTGTCCCCTTGTTGCTGTGTCCCATCTCTGGAACATCCCGTCTTTGTCCACTTTGTCAATTACTCTCAGTATTTTGTATGTCATTATCATATCCCCCCATCTCTCCTGTCCTTCAGTGTCGTCAAGTCGATTTTCCTTAACCTCTCCTCATAGGACGTACCCCTTAGCTCTGGGACTAGTCTTGTTGCAAACCTTTGCACTTTCTCTAGTTTCTTTACGTGCTTGGCTAGGTGTGGGTTCCAAACTGGTGCCGCATACTCCAAAATGGGCCTAACGTACACGGTGTACAGGGTCCTGAACGATTCCTCGAGATGTTGGAATGCTGTTCTGAGGTTTGCTAGGTGCCCATATGCTGCAGCAGTTATTTGGTTGATGTGCACTTCAGATGTGCCTGGTGTTATACTCACCTCAAGATCTTTTTCCTTGAGTGAGGTTTGTAGTCTCTGGCCCCCTAGACTGTACTCCATCTGTGGTCTTCTTTGCCCTTCCTCAATCTTCATGACTTTGCAATTGGTGGGGTTGAACTCCAGGAGCCAATTGCTGGACCAGGTCTGCAGCCTGTCCAGATCCCTTTGTAGTTCTGCCTGGTCTTCGATCGAATGAATTCCTCTCATCAACTTCATGTCATCTGCAAACAGGGACACTTTGGAGTCCATTCCTTCCGTCATGTTGTTCTCAAATACCAGAAACAGCACTGGTCCTAGGACTGACCACTGTGGAACCCCACTGGTCACAGGCGCCCACTCTGACACCTCGCCACATACCATGACTTGCTGCTGTCTTCCTGACAAGTATCCCCTGATCCATTGTAGTGCCTTCCCTTTTATCCCTGCTTGGTCCTCCAGTTTTTGCACTAATCTCTTGTGTGGAACTGTGTCAAACACCTTCTTGCAGTCCAAGAAAATGCAATCCACCCACCCCTCTCTCTCTCTTGTCTTACTGCTGTCACCATGTCATAGAACTCCAGTAGGTTTGTGACACAGGATTTCCTGTCCCTGAAACCATGTTGGCTGCTGTTGATGAGATCATTCCTTTCTAGGTGTTCCACCACTCTTCTCCTGATAATCTTCTCCATGACTTTGCATACTATACATGTCAGTGACACTGGTCTGCAGTTTAGTGCTTCATGTCTGTCTCCTGTGTGTGTACTCACCTAGTTGAGGTTGCAGGGGTCGAGTCCAAGCTCCTGGCCCCGCCTCTTCACTGGTCGCTACTAGGTCACTCTCCCTGAACCATGAGCTTTATCATACCTCTGCTTAAAGCTATGTATGGATCCTGCCTCCACTACATCGCTTCCCAAACTATTCCACTTCCTGACTACTCTGTGGCTGAAGAAATACTTCCTAACATCCCTTTGATTCATCTGTGTCTTTAGCTTCCAACTGTGTCCCCGTGTTGCTGTGTCCAGTCTCTGGAACATCCTGTCTTTGTCCACCTTGTCAATTCCTCTCAGTATTTTGTAAGTCGTTATCATGTCCCCCCTATCTCTCCTGTCCTCCAGTGTCGTCAGGTTGATTTCCCTTAACCTCTCCTCATAGGACATACCTCTTAACTCTGGGACTAGTCTTGTTGCAAACCTTTGCACTTTCTCTAGTTTCTTTACATGCTTGGCTAGGTGTGGGTTCCAAACTGGTGCCGCATACTCCAATATGGACCTAACGTACACGGTGCACAGGGTCCTGAACGATTCCTTATTAAGATGTCGGAATGCTGTTCTGAGGTTTGCCAGGCGCCCATATGCTGCAGCAGTTATTTGGTTGATGTGCACTTCAGGAGATGTGCCTGGTGTTATACTCACCCCAAGATCTTTTTCCTTGAGTGATGTTTGTAGTCTCTAGCCCATTAGACTGTACTCCGTCTGCGGTCTTCTTTGCCCTTCCCCAATCCTCATGACTTTGCACTTGGTGGGATTGAACTCCAGGAGCCAGTTGCTGGACCAGGTCTGCAGCCTGTCCAGATCCCTTTGTATTTCCGCCTGGTCTTCGATTGAATGAACTCTTCTCATCAACTTCACGTCATCTGCAAACAGGGACACCTCGGAGTTTATTCCTTCCGTCATGTCGTTCACAAATACCAGAAACAGCACTGGTCCTAGGACTGACCCCTGTGGGACCCTGCTGGTCACAGGTGCCCACTCTGACACCTCGCCACGTACCATTACTCGCTGCTGTCTTCCTGACAAGTATTCCCTGATCCATTGCAGTGCCTTCCCTGTTATCCCTGCTTGGTCCTCCAGTTTTTGCACTAATCTCTTGTGTGGTACTGTGTCAAATGCCTTCTTGCAGTCCAAGAAAATGCAATCTACCCACCCCTCTCTCTCTTGTCTTACTGCTGTCACCATGTCATAGAACTCCAGTAGGTCTGTGACACAGGATTTCCCGTCTCTGAAACCATGTTGACTGCTGGTGATGAGATCATTCCTTTCTAGATGTTCTATCATTCTTCTCCTGACAATCTTTTCCATGATTTTGCATGCTATACATGTCAGTGACACTGGTCTGTAGTTTAGTGTTTCATGTCTGTCTCCTTTTTTAAAGATTAGGACTACATTTGCTGTCTTCCATGCCTCAGGCAATCTCCCTGTTTCGATAGATGTATTGAATATTGTTGTTAGGGGTACACATAGCACCTCTGCTCCCTCTCTCAGGACCCATGGAGAGATGTTATCTGGCCCCATTGCCTTTGAGGTATCTAGCTCATTCAGAAGCCTCTTCACTTCTTCCTCGGTTGTGTGTACTGTGTCCAGCACATGGTGGTGTACCCCACCTCTCCATCTTTCTGGAGCCCCTTCTGTCTCCTCTGTGAACACTTCTTTGAATCTCTTGTTGAGTTCCTCACATACTTCACGGTCATTTCTTGTTGTCTCTCCTCCTTCCTTCCTTAGCCTGATTACCTGGTCCTTGACGGTTGTTTTCTTCCTGATGTGGCTATATAACAGCTTCGGGTCAGATTTGGCTTTTGCTGCTATGTCGTTTTCATATTGACGTTGTGTGTGTGTGTGTGTGTGTGTGTGTGTGTGTGTGTGTGTGTGTGTGTGTGTGTGTGTGTGTGTGTGTGTGTGTGTTTGTGTGTGTGTGTGTGTACGTACTCACCTAATTGTACTCACCTAATTGTGGCCCCGCCTCTTCACTGATCGCTACTGGATCCTCTCTCTCTCTGCTTCCTGAGCTTTGTCATACCTCTTCTTAAAACTATGTATGGTTCCTGCCTCCACTACTTCACTTGCTAGGCTATTCCACTTGCTGACAACTCTATGACTGAAGAAATACTTCCTAACGTCCCTGTGACTCGTCTGAGTCTTCAGCTTCCAGTTGTGACCCCTTGTCCATGTGCCCCCTCTCTGGAACATCCTATCTCTGTCCACCTTGTCTATTCCCCGCAGTATCTTGTATGTCGTTATCATGTCTCCCCTGACCCTTCTGTCCTCCAGTGTCGTCAGTCCGATTTCCCTTAACCTTTCCTCGTACGACATTCCCTTGAGCTCTGGGACTAGCCTTGTTGCAAACCTTTGTACTTTCTCTAACTTCTTGACGTGCTTGACCAGGTGTGGGTTCCAGACTGGTGCTGCATACTCCAGTATGGGCCTAACATACACAGTGTACAGTGTCTTGAACGATTCCTTATTAAGGTATCGGAACGCTATTCTCAGGTTTGCCAGGTGCCCGTATGCTGCAGCGGTTATTTGGTTGATGTGTGCCTCCGGTGATGTGCTCGGTGTTATGGTCACCCCAAGGTCTTTCTCCCTGAGTGAGGTCTGTAGTCATTGTCCACCTAGCCTATACTCTGTCTGCGGTCTTCTTTGCCCCTCCCCAATCTTCATGACTTTGCATTTGGCTGGATTGAATTCGAGAAGCCAGTTACTGGACCACATGTCCAGCCTCTCCAGGTCTCTTTGCAGTCCTGCCTCATCCTCGTCCGATTTAATTCTTCTCATCAACTTCACGTCATCTGCGAACAGGGACACTTCAGAGTCTATTCCTTCCATCATGTCGTTCACATATATCAAAAATAGCACTGGTCCTAGAACTGACCCCTGTGGGACCCCGCTCGCAACAGGCGCCCACTGTGATACCTCTTCACGGACCATGACTCGTTGCTGCCTCCCTGTCAGGTATTCCCTTATTCATTGCAGTGCCCTTCCTTTTACGTGTGCCTGATCCTCCAGCTTCTGCACTAATCTCTTGTGAGGAACTGTGTCAAAGGCCTTCCTGCAGTCTAGGAAAATGCAATCTACCCACCCCTCTCTCTCGTGTCTTACTTCTGTTACCTTGTCATAAAACTCCAGGAGGTTTGTGATACAAGATTTGCCTTCCATGAACCCATGCTGGTTTTCATTTATAATCTTGTTCCTTTCCAGATGTTCGACCACTCTCCTCCTGATAATCTTCTCCATGACTTTGCACACAATACATGTCAGAGACACAGGTCTGTAGTTTAGTGCCTCGTTTCTGTTTCCTTTCTTAAATATGGGGACTACATTAGCTGTCTTCCATTTCTCAGGTAGTTGCCCAGTTTCAAGGGATGTGTTGAAGATTGTGGTTAGAGGCACACACAGCATCTCTGCTCCTTCTCTAAGGACCCATGGGGAGATGTTGTCCGGTCCCATCGCCTTTGAGGTGTCAAGGTCACTTAAGAGCTTCTTCACCTCCTCCTCAGTTGTTCGTATGTCATCCAACACTTGTTGGTATATTCCCTCTTGATGTTCCCTTCTGTGCTGTGTTCCCACAGCCCTTCCTGTCTCTACTGTAAAAACTTCCTTAAATCTCCTGTTCAGCTCCTCACATACCTCCTGATCATTTCTTGTGAGTTCTCCACCTTCTGTCCTTAATCTGATCACCTGGTCTTTGACTGTTGTCTTCCTCCTGATGTGGCTATACAACAGTTTCGGGTCAGTCTTGATTCTCGATGCTATGTCATTTTCATACTGTCGCTGGGCCTCCCTCCTTACCTGTGCGTACTCATTCCTGGCTCTGCAACTGATCTCCCTATTTTCGTGTGTTCTCTGCCTTCTGTACTTTTACCATTCTCTATTGCACTTTGTTTTTGCCTCCTTACACCGTCGGGTAAACCAGGGGCTCGTTCTGGTCTTCCCGTTGTTACTGTTGCCCTTGGGAATGAACCTTTCCACTGCCTCCTTGCATTTTGTTGCTACATATTCCATCATTTCATTTACTGGCTTTCCTGCCAGTTCTCTGTCCCACTGGACCTCCCGCAGGAAGTTCTTCAACCCTATGTAGTCCCCTCTTTTATAGTCAGGCTTTTCCCATTCTACTCCTGTTATTCTCTCCACTTGCAGCTCTACTATGTATTCAAAGCACAGAACCACGTGGTCGCTAGCTCCTAGGGGACTCTCATACTTGATGTCCTCAATGTCTGAGCTGCCCAGGGTGAACACAAGGTCCAATCTTGCTGGTTCATCCTCCCCTCTCACTCTGGTAGTGTCCTTAACATGTTGGTGCATGAGGTTTTCCAGCACCACATCCAACATCCTGGCTCTCCATGTTTTGGGACCCCCATGTGGCTCCAGGTTTTCCCAGTCAATCTCCCTGTGGTTGAAATCCCCCATAACCAGCAACTTTGCTCTGCTGGAGTGAGCTCTTCTTGCCACCTCAGCAAGTGTGTCCACCGTTGCTATGTTGCTCTCTTCATATTCCTCTCTTGGCCTCCTGCAGTTCTGTGGTGGATTATACATCACTGCAATGACCACTTTGTGTTCCCCAGACTGAAGTGTACCTGCTATGTAGTCTCTTTCTCCCGTCTCATCTATTCCTTCCATTTTCTCGAATTTCCATCTGTTTTTTACGAGCAGAGCAACCCCACCTCCCCCCCTGCTCCTTCTATCTTTCCTCATGATCTGGTATCCTGGTGGGAAGATTGCATCTGTTATTGTCTCCATGAGTTTTGTTTCTGTAACTGCTATGATGTCTGGGGACTTCTCATTGATTCTTTCTTGCCATTCCTCATGTTTATTCGTTAATCCATCTGCATTTGTGTACCAAACCTTCAACTTCTGTTCTAATACTGTAACTGTGGTGCGGGGGGTGGAAACAGAGGGATCGGTGTGTGATGGTTGGTTTGGATTGTTCAGTTGCCTTGGGGGTGTCGTGGCTGAGTCCTTCTGCAGCTGTTTCTGGGGGGTGCGCTTGTCCTTCCATTTGATCCTGGGTTATTCTGCTCTCCTTTTTCATTTCCTCCCATTTCTCCTTTCGTTTTTGAACTCTCTCTTTCATTGTCTTCCTTTCGTCCTGTGTTCTGTCTCGGTCGAGGTACACACTCCGGAACTCCTGCTTGCCTCTCAGCCGTGCTTTCTCCTGCAGGATCATGGTTCGGGTTGATTCTGCCTTGAAAATTACTTTGAGAGGCCGATTCCTTTTCTTTGTGAACCACCCAATTCTCCGAAAATTTGCCACCTGGGTCATGTCCCCCTCGCCTATCACCTTCATGATATCTTCAATCGCTTTTTTCTCCTCCTGCTTTCTTTCATCATAAGTTTCCCCTTTAGCTTCGTCTAGCCCATAGACAAACACGGATCTCTCCCTTTCCACCTCCCACTGTGACTCCCATTGCATCCTCTGATGTGTTTTAGTTCCTTCCCGTGGAGTGTTCCTTCCTTCAGTCCCTTCCCTAGTTATGGCCCCTATGCTTCTTGGTTTATCCTTCCTGCTCACCTGCTCCTGGCCCCCACAGGTATCTGGTAAGGTCCTTGCACATGTCCTAGTTCCTTCAATGTCTTCCAACCTCTCATTCTGTCCTAGTGTGCTCCCTGTCTTTGTTTTGGCCCCATGTGGGTTTGACAGGACCTCTGCATACAGTTTAGTGTGTGTGTGTGTGTGTTTGGGTGAGTGTGTTTGGGTGTGTGTGTTTGGGTGTGTGTGTTTGGGTGTGTGTGTTTGGGTATGTGTGTTTGGGTGTGTGTGTTTGGGTGTGTGTTTGGGTGTGTGTGTGTTTGGGTGTGTGTGGGTGTTTGGGTGTGTGTGGGTGTTTGGGTGTGTGTGGGTGTTTGGGTGTGGGTATGAGTGTGTTTGGGTGAGGGTGTTGGTGTGTGTCTCATTGTGGGGTGCAGGTTTGTGTTTGGGTGTGGTTGCATTTTGTGTGTGTGTGTGTGTGTGTGTGTGTGTGTGTGTGTGTGTGTGTGTGTGTGTGTGTGTGTGTGTGTGTGTGTGTGTGTGTGTGTGTGTGTGTGTGTGTGTGTTTGGGTGTGGGCATGAGACTGGGTGAGTGTGGATGAGTGTGTGTGATAGTGTGCAGGAGTGAAGGAGTGAGATTGGGTGAGTGTGAATGAGTGTGTGTGTGTGTGATAGTCTGAAGGAGTGTACGAATGTGGGATAGTGTGATGGAGAGTGTGTGGTAGAGGGTGGGTCAGAGTGTAGGTGTGAGGGGTCACTGTTTATAAGGGGTGCCTACAGTTCATGTATGTGTGTGTATGCACAACTGTGTGTGCTCACACACTTTTGTGTGTGTGTAGTGTTAGTGTGGCCTAGTAGTCTCTACACCATAGACTCTAAGTTTTGTAATCCTGATTTATATTTACTAGACAGTTCTCGCCTAGTAGAATATTACCTTCTTTATTTATTGTACTTCCTAGTGAGCACTAGTCTTACAGACATATCCGACTTCCTGCCCTGATTTCTGGATTTAAGTACCAATTACTGCTTGTTATTAGCCTATTCCTTGCTCACACTGATAGAGGGCCCCTTCACATTACAGTTTGTAGAATCTAGACCCCAAAATTAACCCCAACCACCACGCTTAGGCGAGTACTTGTCACTACAACATTGACACTCCTTGTGGCGGCACTCCTGATGTCCTGGTTCCACTTCAGTTTCATTGTGGCGGCACTCTTGATGTCCTGGTTCCATTTCAGTTTCTTCTCTATATTTGTTTTAATCCCATTTCCATTGCTTCAATCACAACACTAGATTTGCACTTTACTATCTGTCTTGGGGTCACACCTTATCACTTGCGATAACTGACAGTGATGTCTGGCCACATGAGGGGTAACGACTCAGATGTTATACCACGCTACCCTCTATGCTCAGTCTTGCTTTTTTTTATTTAATACACTATCATCTTGCACTATACTATCAAGATATGAACTTTACTGACCAGTGAACCATAAAGAAATGAACTTTACTGACCAGGCCTGGTGGCTAAAGCTCTCGCTTCACAAGGCGAGTGTCCAGGTTTGATTCCTGTTTCTTTACACCGGTTGCCTATGTTCCCAATCAGTAAAATAAGTACCTGGGTGCTAGTCAACTGGTGTGGGTCGCATCCTCAGACAAAACTGATCTAATTTGCCCGATATGCTCTGCATAACAAGTGTCTTCCTGTTTAGTAGTATGTCACTGATGTCAGGTAGGCCTGTATACCATGTACATGTACTTGTAGAAATAAAGATTATTATATTATATTAATTATTATAATTGTTATTATTATAATTATTATTACACCTACTATCCGACTTACGACTGAGTTCGGTTCCGAGGAACCAGTCATAAGTCGAAATGGTCGTAAGTCGAACTTTACTACTGAATATCAACAAAACATTTTTGTAATGACTTGAGTTAGGCCTGAGTGGTTGAGGGGAGAGGACGAGTGTGTGTTGAGGGAAGTCCTAGGCCTTCTATATCAGAACTGCTTATCTCACCCGACTGATAACTCATCATGCAACAAATATCGTTGGAGCGCAGCTGAATTGCTGCTGGAACTCTTATGTGTGAACTGTGACTAGTGATATACCTAGTGAAACACAAATATCTTGATTTGACTTCACTCCACCTCGCCTCTCTCCCCTCCTTCCTCGATTTCCAACTCAGCCATTCGCCTCTATTTACTTATGGTCTAGAGGCGGTTTTTGCCAGACCACATAAATGCTTGAGTGCCCGTGTCAGTCCTCTGTGCCGCACTCCACTCACCTTACGAATAAGTCTCCTGTGTGCCTACCTGCCTGCTACAAGCAAATATCCTAGTGGTTGTGTTAAGTGCTGCAGATTTGTTGTAACTATTTGCACGAGTGGATTTCACTGACTTAGGACATTGTGCTACCATCAGTACCTACGTAGGCTTAAAATGAGTGAGGAATGTCTGGCCTGCTGGGTGACCTTGAAAATGGCACTATAAGACTCGCATGCCACTTACACCCATACTGCGTGTGTCTAGTGAGGTGAATGTCCCTTCCTCGACTTTCCTATTCACCGGTATCCCTTAACTCGTCGCCATTATCTACATATGGGATAAGGGCGAGTTTAGCTGATCCAGGCTAAACAGCGCTCCAAGCCAGCCAGTGAAGGCCAAGTTACAGAATGCCTTTGTGAACGTTCTACAGTGTTCCGGCCGTACCTTCGGTGTTGTGAGAACTAGTTCTTAAGTAGTGAAAATTTGTCTGTCATTCCAAGACACGTGTGCTAGATGTCTGGGTCTGGAGTAATTAACAAGTAGTACAGTGTTGGTAACTCTCGAGACGACTGTGGGCCCAGTGAATGACCTTGAAAATCGCACTGCGACCCGCAGGCCACTACACCCATATTGCCTGTGTCTAGCGAGGTGAATATCCCTTCTCTCTTATGGAATAAAGGCGGTTTCACTGACCCAAAAGTAACAGACTAACTCTTCCATCTCAAGCAGCTGAACTAAAAGTGACCTATGGATGTGAACGAAGTAAATGATGGTGAAGGCGAATTCGTACGTTTTAGAAGTAAGGGAGCTTTGAAAAAAGAAAGAGGATTTCAAAGGAGACTTGCTGCAAGAAACAACGAGAGCAACAACAACCATTGCAGAACGGTTAGGCTTGATTTCCCTGCTAACACTGAGTTTGAGGTCAAGTTTAGATGGTTTTACGAAGCTTCATTAGACAACCCAGAAAAAAACCTTCGGATTCGCTTTCGTCATGACGAGGATAATTACGTTTTTGTTACTAACGACCCAACATTCATAGAAAAACTTCTTACTCATAAATATGCTAACATCCAACTCCAAGCTGCCCCACCAAGATCACCTAAAGTACTTATTGTTATCCACAATGTCAATAAGTACATGGATCCTAAATTCCTGTTGTCAGATCAAGTTGCAAACCCTCGTCGACTTCCAAATGATCTGATATTGGCTGAGTGGATTGGTCAAGGGACTCCACCATCATATATCTACTCTCGTGCAGCGCTTAACAGGAGTTACAAAATAGCTTTGTACAAAGCACCTCACCGTAGATGCTACAAGTGTCAGCGCTGGGGTCACATTGCTTGGAAATGCTCATCTAAGTCACACTGGTGTGCAGTGTGTGCCAAGGCCCATCCTTCTCACCAGTGCTATGATATGATCAAGAAACACCAGACCGTTGCATTAGAATGTATCAATTGTAAGACTCCAGGAGTCACAGCTGCTCATGCTGACTGCAGAGCGAAAGCTGCTCACATCGTCAGCCGCAGAGCTCCCGCCTCACCCATCACCCCCCATGATGAGGCAATAGGCCTACCAGATACTTCATGTCTGAATACTGACCCATGCCTGAACTCAGACAATATGGTTGAGCGAGTCACTCTGGGAGTACATCAACAGAGCACGATCACGTCTGCTATCAACACTAGTAATGCTGCTGGTGTTGACACCATCTGTCTGGCTGAGTCAGCTGTCAGTCAGCCACCTGACTCAGCTGATCGGGACTTCATACTTCCTGATGACGCTAGTCTTGCTGGGGTGGTACACAACATGCAGCTGCGCATAACAGTACTGGAGAAGCAACAATGGTGTTTGAAACAACAACTTGAGCACCACGAGGAAAAACTTACAGAGGTTGCAAATGAGTACATCAACCCACAGATAGTCAGCCATTATGAAAATGAGTGTGGTGATGATGAACAAACTGATGATTGCAGTGGTGTTAATAATCACAAAAACGATGAATCTGATAGTGGTGTTTACAATCACAGTGAAGATGATAAGGGCAGTGAAGGCCATCATGATAGTCAACCTGATGAGTGTAATGTATTGATAGATACCGAGTGTGGAGATGACCTGGTTGTTGATAATGGTGTATGTATCACTGGTCATAATGATGAGGGAAGTGATACATGTGATGATAGTGATGAGTGTAATAAAAGCGGAGAGTTGAGTGCGAGGGATAGTGTCACCTTCCATACATTCACAGACAAAGAGCGCAGTGACCTCTGTGTACAAAGACTCCCAAGAGGTCTCACTAATGGAAGTGCACTTAGGAGACTCATGGATAAGGATAATACTGATGATATTGATATTGATTATGTCTGTTTGTTATTTAGTAAGTTTTTTCATTTTGCTGAGAAATTGAATACTATCCCTGGACTTTTATAATGGAACCAAACTCGTATAAACTATCCATTTTAAGTTGGAATATTGCGTCACTTAGAAAAAGATTTTCTGACCTGCATCATAAAGTAACCACTGAATCCATTGATATTGTGTGTCTACAAGAGTGCAGAGTCCCTGAAAAATCCCAACCCCCTAAATTGCCATCGTTTGTTGCATATAACCTCAAATCTACTAATTCTTGTGTTCTATATATTAAAAAATCACTTCCCCATCAACTTCTTGCACATAAGAAAACAGAGGGGCTACAGTATCACGGTGTTAGGATTTATATTGGGAACTCTGCTCTCAACATATTTAACTTGTACGCTCCTGCTGATAAGTTAAATTACTTGGAGCTCCCAACTTGTGCTCAGTCTGAACCTACTCTCATTATTGGTGATTATAATGCAAGACACAAAAGCATTGGAAACTCTCAGTTTGGTAATCGTAATGGCAATCAACTGTTGTCACTCTTAAACAGTCATGATAATGTGCAAATTGTAGGTGACCTTGAACCCACACATATCTATGGAGGTGTCCTTGATCTGTGTCTTGGCTTCAACATTACTTCTGCCAGCTGTGAGTCTTCCATTGTAACAGATATAGCGTCTGATCATTTCCCAAGGCTAACCTCTCTATATATTGGTAATACTATTCTCCCTGGTGGGATATTCAAACGGAAACGTCTTAATGTTTCCCCTGATCAACATGATGACTTTG